>NC_087264.1:51150922-51288422 GCF_015220805.1 Pogoniulus pusillus | reverse complement strand
TCAGCTGTAAAAGAGGACTGGCTAATTTATTAATTTTGGGGGTGATGAAGACTGGTTAAATGGCTGTTTAATGAGCTTGCTTTGCACCTAAGAGGCTTACAGTTGGATGTTAAGTAGAAATATTTTTAGGGCAAGAGTAGTTAAGCTGAAAGCCAACCAAATCCTGGGTTGTATGAAGAGAAACCTAGCATAGGGGAGGACATTCTGCCCATCTACATTCCTCTGCTGAGACCCCACCTGGAGCACTGTGCCCAGTTCTGGAGCCCCTGGGACAGGAAAGCTCTGGAGGTGCTGGAACATGTCCACAGAAGGGCCAGGAGGATGATCAGAGGGCTGGAGCTGTTCTGCTATGGGGCAGGCTGAGAGAGTTTGGGCTGTTCAGTCTGGAGAAGAGAAGGCTCTGAGGAGACCTTCTTGTGGCCTTCCAGTATCTGAAGGGGGCTCTAAGAAAGCTGGGGAGGGACCTTTCAGGCTGTCAGGTAGTGATAGGACTGGGGGAGAATCATAGAATCAACCAGGTTGGAAGAGACCTCCAAGCTCATCCAGTCCAACCTAGAATGGGTCCAAGCTAGCGGAGAGGAGATTTAGATTGGATGATAGGAAGAGGTTCTTCAGCCCTGGCAGTTCTGTGACTCTGTGACAGACTCTGGCCTGTCACAAAAGGCCCTCCTAAAATGTCTGTCCTCATCTTTCTTATGTGTCCCTTTAAGTACTTGAAGGTCTCTCTGGAGCCATTCTATGATTCTGAGATTCCTGTATCACAGGATCATGGAATGGCTCAGGTTGGAAGAAGCTTCAGAGATCATCAGAAGAGCATTGATTCAATGGTAATAATCATAGAATCATAGAATCAACCAGGTTGGAAGAGACCTCCAAGCTCATCCAGTCCAACCTAGCACCCAGCCCTAGCCAGTCAACCAGACCATGGCACTAAGTGCCTCATCCAGGCTTTTCTTGAGGGCTGGTCTTTTCCCATGTGCAACAGGTTACAGGACAAGAGGAAATGGGCTCAAGTTGTGCCAAGAGGTTGCATATGAAGAAAAGTTTCTTCCCAGAAAGGGTTCTCAGGCATTGGAACAAGGTGCCCAGGGAGGTGGGGGGCTCAACACTCCTGGAGGTATTTAAAAGACACATGGATGTGGTGCTGAGGGATGTGGTTTAGTGGTAGCCTAGCAATAGTGCTGGGATGGTGAGCTCTAGGTGAGCAGCTGAGCTTGATGGTCTCAAAGGTCTCTTCCAGCCTCAAAGGTCTCTTCCAGCCTTCCAAGTTCTGTGACTCTATGATAACTCAGAAAACTTCGAGGTGATGAAGCCATAGTGAATGTTGATTACAGGGAGTTCACAGTATCACCAAGGTTGGAAGAGACCTCACAGATGATCAAGTCCAACCCTTTAACACAGAGCTCAAGGCCAGACCATGGCACCAAGTGCCACGTCCAGTCCTGCCTTGAACAGCTCCAGGGACGGCGACTCCACCACCTCCCCGGGCAGCCCATTCCAGTGTCCAATGACTCTCTCAGGGAAGAACTTTCTCCTCACCTCCAGCCTAAATCTCCCCTGGTGCAGCCTGAGGCTGTGTCCTCTCGTTCTGGTGCTGGCCACCTGAGAGAAGAGAGCAACCTCCTCCTGGCCACAACCTCCCCTCAGGTAGTTGTAGACAGTTGAGTATTTATAACTCTTTTATCTCTTCCAGGCTAAATATATGTTTATATATTGCAGTCTCCAGGCTAAATATATATATATATGTATAATTAATATTATTTAATCTTCCATGGCATTCCAAATGTCTTTCTGACCCACTTAGCCTTCTTTTAGTCGTTGGAAGAACTTAGAAAGGATTAGCAGATGTGGCTAATTCAGTGGAAATGAAAACCAAAGACAGCTCCACCCCTTGGGAACACTGAGCCTGGCTTGGCAGGAGCTGTTTTCTTGGCAGTAGGATCTGAGAGGGACATATGTTGCCTGGGAGCTTGGGCTGGCTTTGCCATATTTTCTGTCTCATCCTATACACATTTCCAAGACAAAGAGTTAGAAAGGAAATGCATTAATTGTGTTTGGACATTTTCAAGCAAAGCAGGAAAAGGAAGAAGTGAGGTTTGAGAGGAAAAAATTAATCAGAATGGCCTGGATATTTTAAAGCTTTACCTTTAAATCTATTCTTAAGAGCAAGAATTAAAATGCAATCTCTAGGAAAGGCTTTGGCTGTGGTCATTCATCTGCGACTGAACAGTGTCAAACTGTGGTGAACTGTGAAGCTGTTAGAGCACCTGGAACTGCATTCAGTTCTGGCAGAGTTTTTAGCCATTGGCAGATTGCCCAGTTTGGTGAGGTGGTTGGCTTTAAAATCAGGTTATATATAGGATAGAATCAACCAGGTTGGAAGAGACCTCCAAGCTCATCCAGGCCAACCTAGCACCCAGCCCTAGCCACTCAACCAGACCATGGCACTAAGTGCCTCAGCCAGGCTTTGCTTCAACACCTCCAGGGATGGTGACTCCACCACCTCCCTGGGCAGCCCATTCCAATGCCAATCACTCTCTCTGACAACAACTTCCTCCTAACATCCAGCCTGAACCTCCTTTGCCACAACTTGAGACTGTGTCCCCTTGTTCTGTTGCTGGCTGCCTGGCAGCAGAGCCCAACCCCACCTGGCTACAACCTCCCTTCAGGCAGCTGTAGACAGCAATGAGCTCTGCCCTGAGCCTCCTCTTCTGCAGGCTGCACACCCCCAGCTCCCTCAGCCTCTCCTCATAGGGTTTGTGCTCCAGGCCCCTCCCCAGCCTTGCTGCCCTTCTCTGGACACATTTCAGTACCTCAGCATCTCTCTTGAATTGAGTAGCCCAGAACTATCTGAAGGATATAAACAACAACACACTGCTTTACTTGGAAGGTTTCAGAGCATAGTTTGGACGTTTCCCTGTTTGAAACTGAAATGTATCTGGAAATCAGAAAGCAGTATTTGCTGTCCTGAGAAATCCTAGAGTAGCTTGGTTTGGAAGGGAGCTTAAAGATCATTCAGTTCCCACCCCTGTGCCATATACAGGGACACCTTCCACCAGCCCATGTTGCTCAAGGCTTCATCCAACCTGGCCTGGAACTGCTTCTAGGGAGGGGGCATCCACAACTTCCCTTTGCAACCTATTCCAGTGTCTCATCACCATCAGTTGAAATTGTTTTTCCCTAGTCTCAGTCTCCCTTGTTCCAGCTCAAAGCTGTTGCCCCTATCCTGTCACTCCCAGACATTCTCACACTCCCTCCCCAGCTCTCCTGGAGCCCCTTTCATATACTGGAAAGCTGTTCTGAGGTCTCCCTGAAGCCTTCCCCCCTCCAGATTGAACAGCCCCAACTCTCCTCCCCTGTCCCCATAGGGGAGGTTCTCCAGCCCTCTGATCACCTTGGTGGCCTCCTCTGGACCTGCTCAAGCATTTCCAGGTCCTTCTTGTGTTGGGGGCCCCAGAGCTGGAGGCAGTGCTGCAGGTGTGGTCTGAACAGAGTGGAGCAGAGGGACAGAATCCCCTGTCTGTGCTGTTGCTCTGCACTGGATGCAGCCAGCACACAGCTGGCTCTGAGCTGCCAGTGGCCAGTGCTGGCTCCTGAGGCGTTTATCTTCAGTCTCTGCTGCCAGGCAACCAGCAATAGAACAAGGGGACACAGTCTCAAGCTGTGCTGGGGCAGGTCTAGGCTGGATGTTAGGAGGAAGTTGTTGTCAGAGAGAGTGATTGGCATTGGAATGGGCTGCCCAGGGAGGTGGTGGAGTCACTGTCCCTGGAGGCGTTGAAGCAAAGCCTGGCTGAGGCACTTAGTGCCATGGTCTGGTTGAGTGGCTAGGGCTGGGTGCTAGGTTGGCCTGGAGGAGCTTGGAGGTTTCTTCCAACCTGGTTGATTCCATGATCAACTCACATCCCCAAGGCCTTCTCCTCAATGCTGGTCTGGAGCCACTCCTCACCCAGCTCGAGTTTGTGCTTGGGATTAGCCCAGCCCAGGTGTAGGATCTTGCACTTGGTCTTGTTGAACTTTATGACGTTGGCATGGGCATATCTCTCAAACCTACCTGGGTAAATGACTGAGCTTCTTCCTTCTGCTTCCCTGCCTGTGCAGTGATCCTGCACTGCTGCACCACTCTAAATTCATCCCTGTAAACCTTTCTGCTTCACATTGCTTCATAGTTATCCAAAGCAGAACTCCTGCTTTGGGTGCAGGGGAGATTAATCACAGCATCACAGTATCATCAGGGTTGGAAGAGACCTCACAGATCATCAAGTCCAACCCTTTAGCACAGAGCTCAAGGCCAGACCATGGCACCAAGTGCCACGTCCAGTCCTGCCTTGAACAGCTCCAGGGACGGCGACTCCACCACCTCCCCGGGCAGCCCATTCCAGTGTCCAATGACTCTCTCAGGGAAGAACTTTCTCCTCACCTCCAGCCTAAATCTCCCCTGGCACAGCCTGAGGCTGTGTCCTCTTGTTCTGGTGCTGGCCACCTGAGAGAAGAGAGCAACCTCCTCCTGGCCACAACCTCCCCTCAGGTAGTTGCAGACAGCAATAAGGTCTGCCCTGAGCCTCCTCTTCTCCAGGCTAACCAATCCCAGCTCCCTCAGCCTCTCCTCGTAGGGCTGTGCTCAAGGCCTCTCCCCAGCCTCGTTGCCCTTCTCTGGACACGCTCAAGCATCTCAATGTCCCTCCTAAACTGGGGGGCCCAGAACTGAACACAGCACTCAAGGTGTGGTCTAACCAGTGCAGAGTACAGGGGCAGAATGACCTCCCTGCTCCTGCTGGCCACACCATTCCTGAGGCAGGCCAGGATGCCACTGGCTCTCTTGGCCACCTGGGCACACTGCTGGCTCATGTTCAGGTGGGTATCAATCAGCACCCCCAGATCCCTCTCTGTCTGGCTGCTCTCAGCCACTCTGACCCCAGCCTGTATCTCTGCATGGGGTTGCTGTGGCCAAAGTGCAGCACCCTTCTGCTTCCCTGCCTGTGCAGTGATCCTGCACTGCTGCGCCACTCTAAATTCATCCCTGTAAACCTTTCTGCTTCACATTGCTTCATAGTTATCCAAAGCAGAATTCCTGCTTTGGGTGCAGGGGAGATTAATGAAGGGGTCTGGAGAGTTGCCATTACCTGCAGTCAGTTAAAATTTCCTTAGTCCTGTTGGCTTTTATCTAATCAGCTTTGAATTTTATCCACAGAACCATATTACTCCTAGCAACATATATGAGGGTACTGATAAAGGATTATGTGGTAAGATGAAAAATGGCATTGTCTTGGAGGAAAAGAAAGGCTAATAGGGATTTCCTTGCACTCCCTTGTAATTTATATCCCATGGAGCTGACACAGCTTAATTCATGCTCATTTCTATGTCTGAGTGAGCTTTCTTCAGAGGCTGCCTGGAGCTCTTAACTGGAATTTTGGGTTTGACAAAGCAGTGTAATAAAACAAAACAATGTCATAGAATTATGGAATTGTTTCAGTTAGGGAAGACCCTTTAAGATCATCAAATCCAATCATCCTCTAATTCTACCAACCCTGCTGCTAAACCACAGAATCACAGAATCAACCAGGTTGGAAGAGACCTCCAAGCTCATCCAGTCCAACCTAGCACCCAGCCCTAGCCAGTCAACCAGACCATGGCACTAAGTGCCCCAGCCAGGCTTTGCTTCAACACCTCCAGGGACGGTGCCTCCACCACCTCCCTGGGCAGCCCATTCCAATGCCAATCACTCTCTCTGACAACAACTTCCTCCTAACATCCAGCCTAGACCTCCCCTGGGACAACTTGAGGCTGTGTCCCCTTGTTCTATTGCTGGCTGCCTGGGAGAAGAGCCCAACCCCACCTGGCTACAGCCTCCCTTCAGGTAGTTGCAGACAGCAATGAGCTGTGCCCTGAGCCTCCTCTTCTGCAGGCTGCACACCCCCAGCTCCCTCAGCCTCTCCTCACAGGGTTTGTGTTCCAGGCCCCTCACCAGCTTTGCTGCCCTTCTCTGGACACCTTCCAGCACCTCAACATCTCTCTTGAATTGAGGAGCCCAGAACTGGACACAGCACTCAAGGTGTGGCCTGAGCAGTGCTGAGCACAGGGGCAGAATAACCTCCCTTGTCCTGCTGGCCACACTGCTCCTGATGCAGCCCAGGATGCCATTGGCTCTCTTGGCCACCTGGGCACACTGCTGCCTCAGCTTCAGCTACTCTCTATCAGTACCCCCAGGTCCCTTTCCTCCTGGCTGCTCTCAGCCACTCAGTCCCCAGCCTGTAGTGCTGCTTGGGGTTGTTGTGGCCAAAGTGCAGAACCCTGCACTTGGCCTTGTTCAATCTCATCCCATTGGCCTCTGCCCACCCATCCAGCCTGGCCAGGTCCCTCTGCAGGGCTCTCCTATCTTCCAACAGATCAACTCCATGTCCCTCAGTGCCACAGCTCTGTATCTTTGGAGGGGATTGAGTCCCCTCCCTGGGCAGCCTGTGCCAGTCTCTGAGAACCCTTTTAAGGAGGGCACTTCTTTTCATGTCCAACCTAAATCTTCCCTGTTGCAACCTGGGACCATTTCCTCTGGTTCTCTTGTTACTAGCAAGAGACTGACCCCAGCTTGTTTAAACCTCCTTCCAGGGAGTTCTGTCCTTCAGAAAGTCATCATAGTCTTCAGATGATGTTATAATGACATCTGGAAGGTTCTTCTCTTGCTTGCCTTGTCTCTTGGCATGTTCTCTTCTTGCTACATTTTGATATATTATTTATATTAGTGGCCTCAAGTCTTTGTCTCTGCAAGAGAGAGTGATGAGCTTTCAGATGAGCCTTTGGGGACTCAAGTGCTGAAGAGTTTTGACAGTGACAGAGAGCCCCAGGGCCCCTAAGTTTCTGCCACAACAAAAAGCCTGCTGATGAAATCACTGAGTGGCTCTGTGATTCTCTGCCCACTGCATAGAAACAGTCACTCTGTGTGCACTCCTGTCCTCTTTCCTTCACTCTAGGAAGCTATCCACATGGTTTTTTCTCACTCTCACAGGATCCCAGGTTGTTAGAGGTTGGAAGTGACCTCTGCCAGAGCAGGACCAGAGAATCCAGTGCAGGTGGCACAGGAACACATCCAGACAGGGCTGCAAAGGCTCCAGAGAAGGAGACTCCACAGCCTCTCTGGGCAGCCTGTGCCACTGCTCTCTCATCCTTACAGCAAAGAAGTTCTTCCTCCTCTTGAGCTGCAGCTTCCTGTGCTGCAGTTTCCATCCCTTGCCCTTGGCCTATGGCAGGGCACAAGTGAGCAGAGGCTGTCCCTGTGCCTTCCTTCCTGACCCCCAGCCCTCAGCTCTTGACAGACATTGCTCAGCTCCCTCTCAGCCTTCTCCTCTGCAGACTGAACAGCCCCAGGGCTCTCAGCCTCTCCTCACCAGGCAGTGCTCCAGGCCCTTCAGCATCCTTGCAGCCCTGCCTTGGACTCTCTCCAGCAGATCCCTGTCCCTCTTGAAGTGGGGAGCCCAGAACTGGATGCAGTATTCCATGTGTGGCCTCACCAGGGCAGAGTAGAGTGCAAGGAGAACCTCCCTTTATCTGCTGGCCACACTGTTCTTAATGCCCCCCCCCCAGGATCCCATTGGCCTTCTTGGCCACCAGGGCACATTGCTGTGCCATGCAGAGCTTGGTGCCCAGCAGCACTCCCAGGTCCTTCTCCACAGGGCTGCTCTCCAGCAGATCCCCTCCCAGCCTGTACTGCTGCAGTCTCTCTCTCATGCTATTTGACAAGCAGAGTTGGGGAGGGGGTTGTTTGGTTTTCACTCTGTCCTCCAATTTTCCTCTGTTTGCTCATCCCTCCTGTGAAAAGTGCTCTTGTAAATGAGGCAGGGGATGTTTTCTTTGGGAAAAACTGCTGTCTGTCTTTGTTCCCCTCTGAGCTCCTGTCTGGGATGTTAACTGTGCAGCATTCCTTGTGGAAGGCTGTATTTAACATGGGAGTTCAGAGACTGCAACAGTTGGTAGGGGAAAGCAAGAGACACAGACACCTTAAAAAGCCTCTAGATGCACTAAAGGCTTTCAAGAGGTGTGGTTGGCCCTCTGGGATTGAGGGAAAGGAAAATTCTCTTTAGTACTTCTAGTAGGACCCAGGGTGAAGACAGAGGTAAAAAAAACCTGGAAATTTGGACAAAATATGAGAGAGACACAAAAAATCCACATGAGAGAACTCAGTAGTGAAGTGACTCATAGAATCATATGTCCACATCAAGAGGTGGGGACAGGCTCTGCTCACTGAGATTGAACAAGGCCAAGTGCAGGGTTCTGCACTTTGGCCACAACAACCCCAAGCAGCACTACAGGCTGGGGACTGAGTGGCTGAGAGCAGCCAGGAGGAAAGGGACCTGGGGGTACTGATAGATAGTAGCTGAAGATGAGGCAGCAGTGTGCCCAGGTGGGCAAGAGAGCCAATGGCATCCTGGCCTGCATCAGGAGCAGTGTGGCCAGCAGGACAAGGGAGGTTCTTCTGCCCCTGTGCTCAGCACTGCTCAGGCCACACCTTGAGTGCTGTGTCCAGTTCTGGGCCCCTCAATTCAAGAGAGATGTTGAGGTGCTGGAAGGTGTCCAGAGAAGGGCAACAAAGCTGGTGAGGGGCCTGGAACACAAATCCTATGAGGAGAGGGTGAGGGAGCTGGGGGTGTGCAGCCTGCAGAAGAGGAGGCTCAGGGCAGAGCTCATTGCTGTCTGCAACTACCTGCAGGGAGGCTGTAGCCAGGTGGGGTTGGGCTCTTCTCCCAGGTAACCAGCAACAGAACAAGGGGACAGAGTCTCAAGTTGTCCCAGGGGAGGTCTAGGCTGGATATTAGGAAGAAGTTCTTCCCAGAGAGAGTGATTGGCATTGGAATGGGCTGCCCAGGGAGGTGGTGGAGGCACTGTGCCTGGGGGTCTTCAAGCAAAGCCTGGCTGAGGCACTTAGTGCCATGGTCTGGTTGATTGGATAGGGCTGGGTGCTAGGTTGGACTGGATGAGCTTGGAGGTCTCTTCCAACCTGGTTGATTCTATGATTCTATGATTCTATGTAGTGATCTGTGCCTTCACAGGTTATCCAAAGGAGCATAGCTGAGTCATAAATCATCACATATCAAAATTTGTCTTATTTCCTCTTGCCAGCAGGTTCCTAAACCCACACAGGAATGCTACATGAGTGCTGCACAGGGAGTAGACTGCAATCTTCTCCATAGCTCTGTGGTGTGAGTCTGGAAGCTGTGTCCTGGGCTCCCCACTCCCAGAAGGACATTGAGTTGCTAGAACGTGTCCAGAGAAGGGCAACAAAGCTGGTGAAGGGTCTGGAGAACAGGGTTGAGGGAACTGAGGTTGTTGGATCTGAAGAAAAGACTGAGGGTAGACTCCATTGCTCTCTGCAGGTTCCTGAAAGGAGGTTGGAGTGAAATGGGGGTAGGTCTCCTCTCCCTAGTGTCAGGTGATAGGATGAGGGGAAGTGGCCTGAAACAGTGCCTGAGGAGGATTAGGCTCACAGTATCACAGTATCATCAGGGTTGGAAGAGACCTCACAGATCATCAAGTCCAACCCTTTAGCACAGAGCTCAAGGCCAGACCATGGCACCAAGTGCCACGTCCAGTCCTGCCTTGAACAGCTCCAGGGACGGCGACTCCACCACCTCCCCGGGCAGCCCATTGGAGATCAGGACAAAGCTCTTTGCTGCAAGAGTGGTGAGGCATTAGAACAGACTGCCCAGGGAGGTGGTGGAGTCATCCTCCCTGGAGGTATTGAAGAAACCTGTGCCCGTGGTACTTTAGGACATGGAGTCATGGCCACAGTGCTGTTAGGTTGAGGATTGGACTCAATCTTAGAGGACTTTTCCCACTGAAACACCTCTAGGATTGAGCAAATAAGTCTCATGGTACACATACAACATATCCTTAATCAAACCATTTCTGCTTATAATTCATCCCCTAAATCATTTTCTTCCCTTTTCCTCCCACCACTCTTGTGTGTTACTCTTCATTCTTTTGCTAATTGAGTACCTTGTAATTGGGTAATGAGTACCAGATGAGGCAATGGCCTTGCTGGTGGTGCCTTGCACTGCAGATGCCCTACATCAAGTGAAAAGGGAAACAAGATGTCTAATTGTTCTCCATCCCTTTTCAGTTGGCCATGTGAAGCCCTTGAAATCAAAGTAGATGCTCACACAGACACTGGAAGACAGAAACAACTTTGCTCTCTATAGTTTAATTTGTATTCCAAATGTCTATTGATGGCAAATTGCTATGATTAGCTAGCAGTGGTGGAGTCACTGTCCCTGGAGGGCTCCCCAGTTCAGGAGAGACAGAGACCTGCTGGAGAGAGTCCAGTGGAGAGCCAGGAGGAACACTGGGGGACTTGAGCATCCCCCCTATGCAGATAGACTGAGAGCCCTGGGGCTGCTCAGTCTGGAGAAGAGAAGGCTGAGAGGGGATCTGAGCAATGTCTAGCAAGAGCTGAGGGCTGGGGGTCAAGTGGAGGGGGCCAAGCTCTTTTGGGTGCTGCACAGCAATAAGCCAAGGAGCAATGGATACAAACTGGAACAGAGAAGGCTTCAGCTCAGCATGAGGAGAAACTTGTTTAGAGTGAGGCTGCCAGAGCCCTGGAGCAGGCTGCCCAGAGAGGTTGTGGAGTCTCCTTCTCTGGAGCCTTTCCAACCCCACCTGGATGCATCCCTGTGTGGACTGCCCTGGGTGATGCTGCTTTTGGCAGGGGGGTTGGGCTGGATGATCTCTGGAGGACCCTTCCAAACTCTAACATTCTGTGATTCAGAGACTTAAAAGCTGTGTAGATGTGGTGCTGAGAGAGATGGTTTAGTGGTGACCTGGCAGTGTTGGATTAACAGTTGGCCTTGATGATGTCCAAGTGTCTCTTCCAACCAAAATGATTTGATGAAATTTGTCCTACCAGTTGTATCTGTTCAGTTTTCTACTTCAGAGTGGCCAGTAGAGGCTGTGGAGATGATGGACTGGCACATCTCTCCCATGAGGAAAGGCTGAGGGACCTGGGGCTGTTTAGTCTGGAGAAGAAAAGACTGAGAGGAGCTCCTGCTGATGTCTATAAATATCTGAGGGGTAGGGGCCAGGCTCTTATCAGTAGTGTCCTGGGATAGGACAAGGACCAATGGATACAAACTGGAACCCAGAAGTTTCACCTCAACATGAGTACAAATTTCTTTGCTGTGAGGGTGCTGGAGCCCTGGAGCAGGCTGCCCAGAGGGTTGTGGAGTTTCCTTCCCTGGAGACATTCAAAACCTGCCTGGGTGTGTTCCTGTATGAGCATTTTGTAAAACCATAGAATCAGGTAGGGTTGGAAGGGACCACAAGGAGCAGCCACTTGCAACTCCCCTGCCATGGGCAGGGACACCCTACCCGAGATCATCCTGGCCACAGCCTCAGCCAGCCTGGCCATAAACACCTCCACCCATGGGGCCTCAACCACTTCCCTGGGCAACCCAGTCCAGCCTCTCACCACTCTCCTGCTCAACAACTTCCTCCTCATGTCCAGGCTGAGTCTCTCCACCTCCAGCTGTGCTCCATTCCCCCTGGTCCTGTCACTACCTGATAGCCTAAAAAGTCCCTCCCCAGCTTTTTTGTAGCCCCCTTCAGATGCTGGAAGGCCACAAGAAGGTCCCCTGGGAGCCTTCTCTTCTCCAGACTGAACAGCCACAACTCTTTCAGTCTGTCCTCATAGGAGAGCTGCTGCAGCCCTCTGAGCATCCTCATGGCCCTTCTCTGGATATGCTCCAGCATCTCCACATCCCTCTTGTAATAGGGGCTCCAGAACTATTTCCAGGCTGACAGGGGGGTTGGGCTGTATCATCTTTCAAGGTCTCTTCCATCTCCTGCCATTCTATGATTCCTATGGCAATGGAAAGGAAACAAATAATTGCAACTGTAGAATGTTCTCTATAGAGCAAGTGCTGCCTGCAGTCATTTCCCCCTTTTTATTCTTTTTGCAATATATTTTGCAAACTAAACCATTTTTTTCCCCCCCAAAAGCAAGATGCTAAAGTGCTTGTTCAAATCTCAGTACATTCTTTGCAGGGAATAAGAAGCAGAAAATCTAAATGCATCTCCACATCAGCAAAATGGCTCTGCCTAGAAATTTAATTTCCATGACACTCTCCACTGAGTGGGGAATAATTGGATCTGGACTCAGAAGGATTTTCTTTGTGGCTGGTGAGAAATTAGTACTCTCTTTCCCAACAGCCTGCACCCTTCATAGCTAATATATATTTAATGTGCCTTGACCTAGAACTGTGGCAGCAAGGATAAAAGCTTTCTCTGCATTTCATGTAGCATTTTTGCACTAAAGTGTTTTGCTACCAAATTTAAGCATAGAATCTTAGGGGTTGGAAGGGTCCTCTGGAGGTCATCGAGCCACATCCAGCTGGCAGCTGTCACTAGTGGTGTCCCCATCCTCTTTAACATCTTCATAGATAACCTGGATGAGGGCATGGAGTCAGTCATCAGCAAGTGTGCAGATGACACCAAGCTGGGGGCAGATGTGGCTGGGTTGGAGGGCAGAAGGGCTCTGCAGCAGGACCTTGACCGCCTGCACAGATGGGCAGAGTCCAAGGGGATGGCTTCAATAGCTCCAAGTGCAGGGTGCTGCACTTTGGCCACAGCAACCCCATGCAGAGATACAGGCTGGGGTCAGAGTGGCTGAGAGCAGCCAGACAGAGAGGGATCTGGGGGTGCTGATTGATACCCACCTGAACATGAGCCAGCAGTGTGCCCAGGTGGCCAAGAGAGCCAGTGGCATCCTGGCCTGCATCAGGAATGGTGTGGCCAGCAGGAGCAGGGAGGTCATTCTGCCCCTGTACTCTGCACTGGTTAGACCACACCTTGAGTGCTGTGTTCAGTTCTGGGCCCCCCAGTTTAGGAGGGACATTGAGATGCTTGAGCGTGTCCAGAGAAGGGCGACGAGGCTGGGGAGAGGCCTTGAGCACAGCCCTACGAGGAGAGGCTGAGGGAGCTGGGATTGGTTAGCCTGGAGAAGAGGAGGCTCAGGGCAGACCTTATTGCTGTCTGCAACTACCTGAGGGGAGGTTGTGGCCAGGAGGAGGTTGCTCTCTTCTCTCAGGTGGCCAGCACCAGAACAAGAGGACACAGCCTCAGGCTGTGCCAGGGGAGATTTAGGCTGGAGGTGAGGAGAAAGTTCTTCCCTGAGAGAGTCATTGGACACTGGAATGGGCTGCCCGGGGAGGTGGTGGAGTCGCCGTCCCTGGAGCTGTTCAAGGCAGGACTGGACGTGGCACTTGGTGCCATGGTCTGGCCTTGAGCTCTGTGCTAAAGGGTTGGACTTGATGATCTGTGAGGTCTCTTCCAACCTTGGTGATACTGTGATACTGTGATGCTGTGATACTGTGACACTGAGTCCAATCCTCCTGCCGAAGCAGGATCACCCAGGCCAGGTCACACAGGAACACATCCAGGTGGGGTTTGGAAAGCCTCCAGAGAAGGAGACTCCACAACCTCTCTGGGCAGCCTGCTCCAGGGCTCCATCACTCCCACAGCAAAGAAGATTTTCCTCATGTTGGGGTGGAGCTTCTTGTATTCCAGTTTATGTCTCTGCCATAGGAAACTCCTGGCCAAGCTGGCAGCCCATGGCTTGGACAGGGGCACTCTGTGCTGGGTTAGGAATTGGCTGGATGGTAGTGTCCAGAGAGTGGTGATGAGTGGAGCCACATCCAGCTCGGACCAGGCAGTAGTGGTGTGCCTCTGGGAACAGTGCTGGACACTATTTTCATTGATGGTCTGGATGAGGGCATTGAGTCTAGCATCAGAGAGTTTGCAAATGACACCAAGTTGGTAGCAAGTGTGGATCTGTTAGAGGGTAGGAGGGCTCTGCAGAGGGACAAAGTACAAGTATGGTGAAGCCTGGCAGATTGACTACATCATAGAATCATAGAATCAACCAGGTTGGAAGAGACCTCCAAGCTCATCCAGTCCAACCTAGCACCCAGCCCTAGCCAGTCAACCAGACCATGGCACTAAGTGCCTCAGCCAGGCTTTGCTTCAACACCTCCAGGCACAGAGACTCCACCACCTCCCTGGGCAGCCCATTCCAATGCCAATCACTCTCTCTGCCAACAACTTCTTCCTAACATCCAGCCTATACCTACCCTGGCACAACTTGAGACTGTGTCCCCTTGTTCCATTGCTGGTTGCCTGGGAGAAGAGCCCAACCCCACCTGGCTACAATGCCCCTTCAGGTAGTTGTAGACAGTAATAAGATCACCCCTGAGCCTCCTCTTCTCCAGGCTGCACACCCCCAGCTCCCTCAGCCTCTCCTCATAGGGTTTGTGTTCCAGGCCCCTCACCAGCTTTGCTGCCCTTCTCTGGACACCTTCCAGCACCTCAACATCTCTCTTGAATTGAGGAGCCCAGAACTGGACACAGCACTCAAGGTGTGGCCTGAGCAGTGCTGAATACAGAGGCAGAATAACCTCCCTTGTCCTGCTGGCCACACTGCTCCTGATGCAGGCCAGGATGCCATTGGCTCTCTTGGCCACCCAAACCATCACAGTGTTGATTACTGTAGCACCTGAGCTGCCTAAACTGCCTGCTGACAACCCAATGGGTGAAATCTCCAACGGGTCAAGGTCAACTGAAGACTGACCAGCAGTACTGTAGCAGTAGCTGACTACTGTGGTTCTTGTTGACCACCACTAATCAATTAATTTCCTCTACTTGCTCCATTTGACTTCTTTACATCCTGATAAGGAAACTTAATTAAGCTCATTAAATGGGACTTAAACATCCCCACTTGCTATTCAAAACCAATATGAGAAGCACACTCTTGGATTGTATTTACCTTTGCATTTATCTGTTCTTTTCCTCTGCTGTAATTGCATCTCTAATAACTGCATATCTCTAGACCCATCTCTCTTTAGGGTTTAAAATGTGCTAATAAAAAAGTTTATTTTGTGTCTGAAATCCAGGAGGTCTCATTAGAAGAGCTGACTGTTAAATTAACTGTTCCACTTGATTATCTCCAGATCACAGACTCTTAGAATGGCTCAGATTGGAAGTGACCTCAGAGATCATCTGCTCTGACTTCCTTACCATGGGCAGGGACACCTCTCAGCTAGACTCAGCTGGCCTTGGATACCTCCAGGGAGAAGGCAGCCACAGCCTCCCTGGGCAGCCTGTCCCAGAGTCTCAGCACCCAGCAGTGTGAGTACAGCCTAACACCAACTGTGTGCAGGGCTGCAGGAAGAGCAGTGTGGCCAGCAGGGCAAAGGAGGGGATTCTTCTCCTTTATTCTACTCTCTTGAGACCCCACCTGGAGTACTGTGTGCAGTTCTGGAGCCCCCAACACAAGAAGGACATGGAACTGTTGGAGTGAATCCAGAGGAGGCCACAAAGATGCTCAGGGACCCAAAGAGATCATCGAGTCCACCCCCTGGCAGAGCAGAACTATACAATGTAGCTCAGGTCACACAGGAACACATCCAGACAGGCCTTGAAAGGCTCCAGAGTAGGACACTCCACAGCCTCTCTGGGCAGCCTGTGCCACTGCTCTGGGACCCCTACAGGAAAGAAGTTCCCCCTTGTGTTGAGCTGGCACCTCCTGTCCCTGGGGGTCTTCAAGAGAAGATTGGATGAGGCACTTAGTGCCATGGTCTAGTTGATTGGATAGGGCTGGGTGCTAGGTTGGACTGATGAGCTTGGAGGTCTCTTCCAACCTGGTTGATTCTGTGATTCTATGATTCTATGATTCCATCCATTGCTACATGTCCAACCTTAATCTTTCTATGATTCTTTGCTGAACTTTCTTCCCCAAGATAAAAGGCACAGAAGGAAAAGCAACTGAGGGATCTTAGCTGAAGAGTGCCTGATGCTTCTAATCCACCTCAGCTGACTGCAGGGGCAATGAGCCATGCTTCATGGCTGAGCTCCTACAACATCAGCTCATCCCTGCTGACAGTGTGTAGCTGGAAGTGTGGATTGATGCCAAAGCTAACACACCTCCTGTTGTAAAGTTTGCACTTCTTAGAAGAGGAAAAAAAGGTCACAGAATTGTCAGTGTTGGAAGAGACCTCAAAGATCATTCAGTTCCAACCCCCCTGCCATGGGCAGGGACACCTCACTCTAGATCAGCTTGCCCAGAGCCACATCCAGCCTGGCTTTAAAAACTTTGAGGGATGAGGCTTCCAACATGCCTGTGCCAGTCTCTCCTGGTGAAGAACTTGTTCTCAACATCCAATCTGAGTCTATTCTCACTAACCCTCTGTAAACACTCCTTCCACAGTATCACAGTATCACAGTATCACCAAGGTTGGAAGAGACCTCACAGATCATCAAGTCCAACCCTTTAGCACAGAGCTCAAGGCCAGACCATGGCACCAAGTGCCACGTCCAGTCCTGCCTTGAACAGCTCCAGGGACGGCGACTCCACCACCTCCCCGGGCAGCCCATTCCAGTGTCCAATGACTCTCTCAGGGAAGAACTTTCTCCTCACCTCCAGCCTAAATCTGCCCTGGCACAGCCTGAGGCTGTGTCCTCTTGTTCTGGTGCTGGCCACCTGAGAGAAGAGAGCAACCTCCTCCTGGCCACAACCTCCCCTCAGGTAGTTGCAGACAGCAATAAGGTCTGCCCTGAGCCTCCTCTTCTCCAGGCTAACCAATCCCAGCTCCCTCAGCCTCTCCTCGTAGGGCTGTGCTCAAGGCCTCTCCCCAGCCTCGTTGCCCTTCTCTGGACACGCTCAAGCATCTCAATGTCCCTCCTAAACTGGGGGGCCCAGAACTGAACACAGCACTCAAGGTGTGGTCTAACCAGTGCAGAGTACAGGGGCAGAATGACCTCCCTGCTCCTGCTGGCCACACCATTCCTGAGGCAGGCCAGGATGCCACTGGCTCTCTTGGCCACCTGGGCACACTGCTGGCTCATGTTCAGGTGGGTATCAATCAGCACCCCCAGATCCCTCTCTGCCTGGCTGCTCTCAGCCACTCTGACCCCAGCCTGTATCTCTGCATGGGGCTGCTGTGGCCAAAGTGCAGCACCCTGCACTTGGAGCTATTGAATGCCATCCCATTGAGTAAATGGCAAAAAGATGCCTTGGGTTGTTAAAAGTTGTTCAACTTGTGCTACCTGCTGCTCATTTCTTACCCTTTTTGTGGTGTTTCAGTGGTCAAACAATAAAGAGAGCTTTTCTCTATCACATTGTTAAGCATATTTCTGGTAGATCTCAGAGTCTCTGTGTCTGATTGTCCTCCTTTTTCTGGGACATAACTTTAGGCCAGCTGTAGTATGGAGACCATTAGGAGTTTGGTGTCAACCAGAACATCTGAGCAGAGTTAGCTCTCAGGTGTATCCCATCCCAGAAACATCAGTCTCAGCATAAAGGGAGAAGTTTGCAGGGGGCAGTTCAGGTTTTGTGTAGGTTTCTGCTTCTGTTTGGTTTCAGGCTATGGCTGCTTCTGCTCATGCTCCTGCTCTTCATCTCTTTCTCCATCCCTGGAGGGGTTCACTCGTTGTTTTGCTGCCAAGGACTGTTCTCCTGCTCCATCTCCATCACACATTCAATGGAGTGAGTACAACTTTAGATGTTTTCTATTGGTATCAGCTTTGTTGTTTCATACATCCATTTGAATTTCAAGCCACAGAGGATTCCTCTCCTTTTCTTGATTCCCCTTCTCTGCTGAGGAGGGGTCAGCAGGTGATGGAACAACTGCTGTATTTTAGCCCCAGGTGCAGGCTGAACAGAGACACTGTCCCTAGTTGCTTACATAAACCATGTGTGATCTAAAACCTTATACCTATAGGTAATGCTACTCGTGACAATGTGGCTGGACGAGTGAGGAAGAGTAATTTGCAGTGGGAAGGCTTTTTTCTTCCACTCTTGACTGTAAGAGAGTCAGAGACTTTCAGAATGTGGTGCTTAGGGATAGGGTTTAAGGTGAATCTTGTAGAGTAGGGTTATAGGTTGGACTTAGTGATCCTGAGGGGCTTTTCCAACCTGAATGTTTCTGTGATTCTGTGACTTTCAGAATACAGTAGCTGAGATCCTGTAATGTGTTGTCATGACTCAGGGTCTTCCAGCACCCTCCTAGAGAAACAGGCTGCATATGGCTTGGATGGGTGGAGACTAGACCAACAAATGTCTTGGGTGCTGATTGATACCCACCTGAACATGAGCCAGCAGTGTGCCCAGGTGACCAAGAGAGCCAGTGGCATCCTGGCCTGCCTTAGGAATGGTGTGGCCAGCAGGAGCAGGGAGGTCATTCTGCCCCTGTACTCTGCACTGCTTAGACCACACCTTGAGTGCTGTGTTCAGTTCTGGGCCCCCCAGTTTAGGAGGGACATTGAGATGCATTCAAGGCAGGACTGGACGTGGCACTTGGTGCCATGGTCTGGCCTTGAGCTCTGTGCTAAAGGGTTGGACTTGATGATCTGTGAGGTCTCTTCCAACCTTGGTGATACTGTGTGATACTGTGTGTAAAGAGGTGTGGTGGATGGAGTTGAGTCTAGCTGGTGGCTGGCTACAAGTGGTGCTCTCCAGGGCTCAGTGCTGGGGCTGGTTCTGTTTGCCATCTTTATCAGTGACCTGGATGAGGGGATTGGGGTAGCCCCAGTAAGTTTAGAGATGACTCTAAAATGGGAGCAAGTATTGGCCTGCCTGAGAGCAGAAAGGCTAGAGAGGAACCTGGTATGGCTGGACCAATGGGCCAAGGTCAGTAGTATGAGATTCAAGAAGGCCAAATGCCATGGCAACAACCCTATGAGGAGTGCCTGGAAAGCTGTCTTGTGCAAAAAGAGCTGGAGATGTTTGTTGGGTGTTAGCTGCCTGACAGGGCGTGCCTGAGTGACCAAGAAAGCCAAGACCATCATGGCCTGGATCAGCAATAGTGTGATCAGGAGGACCTGGAAAGTTATTGTCCCTCTCCACTCAGCAGTGGTGAGGCCACCTCCTGAGTCCTGGGTTCAGTTTTGGGTCCATGCTAGATGGAAAACATTGAGGTGCTGGACCCTGTCCAGACAAGGATAATGATGCTAGAGAGAGGTCAGGTGAGGAGCAGCTGAGGGAACTGGGGTTGGTTAGCCTGGAGAAAAGGAGGCTGAGGGGAGACCACCTTGGTCTCTACAACTCCATTTCTATGTCATGTCTGTGGTAGGATTAGAAGCAGAAGCTGGTCACTTAACTGCTGGGGGGTTTGAAGTGTAATGAGATTGTGAAAGGCAGAGAGATGGAGCCTGCTGAAAATGGGGTTTGAAAAATCTCCCAGCCTGGTTTCCAGAGGCCTTGCTCAGTACAAAGGCCCTACTCCAGCAGATGTTTCTAATTGCATTCCTAAACTGACATGCTTTTATTCAGAGCCTGCTCTGCAGGAAACATCCTTCAGCTGCAAAGCACTCAGATCAGTGCTGGGCCCAGTCCTGTTCAATATCTTTATTGATGATCTGGACGAGGGGAATGAGTCCAGCGTCAGTAAGTTTGCAGATGACACCAAGCTAGGAGCAGCTGTGGAGCTGTTGGAAGGTAGGAGAGCCCTGCAGAGGGACCTGGCCAGGCTGGATGGGTGGGCAGAGGCCAAGGGGATGAGATTGAACAAGGCCAAGTGCAGGGTTCTGCACTTTGGCCACAACAACCCCAAGCAGCACCACAGGCTGGGGACTGAGTGGCTGAGAGCAGCCAGGCAGAGAGGGACCCAGGGGTGCTGATAGAGAGTAGCTGCAGATGAGGCAGCAGTGTGCCCAGGTGGGCAAGAGAGCCAATGGCATCCTGGCCTGCATCAGGAGCAGTGTGGCCAGCAGGACAAGGGAGGTTCTTCTGCCCCTGTGCTCAGCACTGCTCAGGCCACACCTTGAGTGCTGTGTCCAGTTCTGGGCCCCTCAATTCAAGAGAGATGTTGAGGTGCTGGAAGGTGTCCAGAGAAGGGCAGCAAGGCTGGTGAGGGGCCTGGAGCACAAATCCTATGAGGAGAGGCTGAGGGAGCTGGGGGTGTGCAGCCTGCAGAAGAGGAGGCTCAGGGCAGAGCTCATTGCTGTCTACAACTACCTGAAGGGAGGCTGTAGCCAGGTGGGGTTGGGCTCTTCTGCCAGGCAGCCAGGGACAGAACAAGGGGACACAGTCTCAAGTTGTGCTGGGGGAGGTCTAGGCTGGATGTTAGGAGGAAGTTCTTCCCAGAGAGAGTGATTGGCATTGGAATGGGCTGCCCAGGGAGGTGGTGGAGTCACTGTGCCTGGAGGTGTTGAAGCCAAGCCTGGCTGAGGCACTTAGTGCCATGGTCTGGTTGACTGGCTAGGGCTGGGTGCTAGGTTGGACTGGATGAGCTTGGAGGTCTCTTCCAACCTGCTTGATTCTATGATTCTATGAGCTTCAAACATTTATCCAGTGACTGGCAGAGGTTTTTTGCCAGCTCAGACCTTAGAAAGTTTGTCTTTTTTTTTTCTCCCCTTCCATGTAAAGGGCAAATTTTAGCTACTTTAAGTCCTAAACCAAACTTCAAACCATTTTGACCCTTCGGTTAGTGCTGTGGCGTAGATGTAGTGCTCGATGCTTAGCCAAGGACTTGTCAGTGTCAGGCTGATGATTGGACTTGATGATCTTGAAGGTCTTTTCAAAGGTAATTCTGTGATAGTGGCCTGAAAGGAAAGGCTGTGGGCACCTTCAGTACAAGCTGATGTAGTTTCAACAAGGAGGTAATAAATGTCTGTCACCTGAAGGCTGCTGGAAACAGCAGCTGGCTGCCATCCTGCACCTGGGCAGAGTAACTGCTTACAGCCTTGGACAGCTGCACCACCAGGCTGGGATTTCACTGCAGGTTAGCTGGGATTTCTCAGTGCTTTTTCTTTCAAAAGAATCTGCCCCTGTCCCATTGGGATGGTGAGAGTGAGAGAATATTTCACTGCCAGGAGAGGAGTAGCTGGGAGCTACTCGGTGTGGAATTGTCCTGTTTGTTCCCAGCCAGAGAGAACAGGAAGATGAAAACAATGAGAGTGGGAGCTGGCAGTGCTGGGGGACAGCAGCTGGGTGTGAGCCAGCAGTGTGCCCAGCTGGCACAGAAGGCCACTGGCATCTTGGCCTGTAGCAGCAGCAGTGTGGGCAGCAGCAGCAGCAGGGCTGCCATTCTGCCCTGTGCTGGCACTGGGCAGGCCTCACCTCCAGCACTGTGCAGCTCTGGGCCCTCACTGCAAGAGAGAGCTTGAGGGGCTGGAGAGGGGCCAGAGGAGAGCAGAGAGGCTGGGGAAGGGACTGGAGGGGAAGGCTGCAGAGGAGAGGCTGAGGGAGCTGAGGGGGTTCAGCCTGGAGAAGAGGAGACTCAGGGGGGACTTAGCACTCTCTACAGCTACCTGAAGGGAAGTTGCAGTCAGGTGGGGTCAGGCTCTGCTCCCAGGCAGCTTGTGCCAAGAGGAGAGGGCATGGCCTGAAGCTGTGCCAGGGGAGGGTTAGGTTGGATGTTAGGAAGCAGTTCCTGCTGGAAAGGGGAATCAGAGACTGCAATGGACTGCCCAGGGAGGTGGTGCAGTCACTGTCCCTGGAGGTGTTTAAGGGCAGCTTGACTGTGGCACTCAGTGCCATGGTCTAGGGAATGTGGTGTTAGGTTGGACCTGATGATCTTGGAGGTCTATCCCAGGTCAATAGTCCTGTATTCTGTGATATGTGAACCATGAATCCTCCTGGAAGAGAATTTCAGTTATGAAGCTCAAATCACAGGATCATGGAATGTTGAAGGTTGGAAGGGACCTCCAGAGATGGAGTCCATCCCCACTGTCAGGACAGAATCATCCAGCACAGGTCAGATACAAACATGTCACAGTATCATCAGGGTTGGAAGAGACCTCACAGACCATCAAGTCCAACCCTTTAGCACAGAGCTCAAGGCCAGACCATGGCACCAAGTGCCACGTCCAGTCCTGCCTTGAACAGCTCCAGGGACGGCGACTCCACCACCTCCCCGGGCAGCCCATTCCAGTGTCCAATGACTCTCTCAGGGAAGAACTTTCTCCTCACCTCCAGCCTAAATCTCCCCTGGTGCAGCCTGAGGCTGTGTCCTCTCGTTCTGGTGCTGGCCACCTGAGAGAAGAGATGGATCTTGAGTGTGTCCAGAAAAGGAGACACCACAACCTCTCTGGGCAACCTGCTCCAGGGCTGCAGTACCCTCACAACAAAGATTTTTCCTCATGTAGAGAAGGAAGCAAACTGAGAGGGGATCTGATGAATGCTCAGCAAGAGGTAAGGGGTGAGCCAGGCTTGGCAGTGGTGCCCAGTGACAGGACAAGGGGCAGTGATACTGACAGGAACGCAGGAGGTTCCATCTTAACATGTGGAAAAATGTCTTTGTTGTGAGGGTGCTGAAGCCCTGGAGCAGGCTGCCCAGCGAGGTTGTGGAGTCTCCTTCTCTGCAGACTTTCCAACCCTGCCTGAAAGTTGTGATCTTAAGCAAGCTGGGAGCTGTGAGTGGCCCTCCTCTGCCGGGGTGGGTTGGACTGGATGATCTCCAGAGGCGCCCTCCGACTCTCGCTGTTCTCTGTGCATGATCTAAACTTCTCCATGCTCAGACCCTGCTCAGCCTAACTTTTGGAATGCATCCATTTGGCTTACTGGCTTGGGGAAAAATGACAAAAAGAGCAGAAGAAAGAGACTTCAGAAAAGAATTCCAACCCAGCAGTTTGAAGTGGCTGCTTATGTAACCAACAGAAGCTTTCACTCAGATGTTTGATCTGCCTTGCTGGTTGTGAGAAGTGCTTCACTCCCCTTGGAGCAGAGGAAAGGTTCTCTGCATCCTAGCCAAGCTGGCAGCTCATGGTTTGGACAGATTCACTCTGTGCTGGATCAAGAACTGGCTGGATGGCAGAGCCCAGAGAGTGGTGGTGAATGGTGCCACATCCAGTTGGCAGCTGGCACTAGTGGTGTGCCCCAGGGATCAGTGCTGGGCCCAGTCCTGTTCAATATCTTTATTGATGACCTGGACGAGGGCATTGAGTCCAGCAGCAGTAAGTTTGCAGATGACACCAAGCTAGGAGCAGCTGTGGAGCTGTTGGAAGGTAGGAGAGCCCTGCAGAGGGACCTGGCCAGGCTGGATGGGTGGGCAGAGGCCAATGGGATGAGACTGAACAAGGCCAAGTGCAGGGTTCTGCACTTTGGCCACAACAACCCCAAGCAGCACTACAGGCTGGGGACTGAGTGGCTGAGAGCAGCCAGGAGGAAAGGGACCTGGGGGTACTGATAGAGAGTAGCTGAAGATGAGGCAGCAGTGTGCCCAGGTGGCCAAGAGAGCCAATGGCATCCTGGGCTGCATCAGGAGCAGTGTGGCCAGCAGGACAAGGGAGGTTATTCTGCCCCTGTGCTCAGCACTGCTCAGGCCACACCTTGAGTACTGTGTCCAGTTCTGGGCTCCTGAATTCAAGAGAGATGTTGAGGTGCTGGAAGGTGTCCAGAGAAGGGCAGCAAGGCTGGTGAGGGGCCTGGAACACAAACCCTATGAGGAGAGGCTGAGGGAGCTGGGGGTGTGCAGCCTGCAGCAGAGGAGGCTCAGGGCAGAGCTCATTGCTGTCTACAACTACCTGAAGGGAGACTGTAGCCAGGTGGGGTTGGGCTCTGCTGCCAGGCAGCCAGCAACAGAACAAGGGGACACAGTCTCAAGTTGTGCCAGGGCAGGTTCAGGCTGGATGTTAGGAAGAAGTTTATCAGAGCAAGAGTGATTTGCATTGGAATGGGCTGCCTGGGGAGGTGGTGGAGTCCCCATCCCTGGAGGTGTTTCAGAGGAGGCTGCATGAGGCATTTGGTGCCAGGGTTTAGTTAATCAGAAGGTGCTGGGTGCTAGGTTGGACTTGATGATCTCAGAAGTCTTCCCCAACCTGGTTAATTCTGTGCTTCTGTGATTTCAGTGGGACCAGAGGACTGTAGGTCTCCTCCAGCTGAACCCTTGTGGGTTTTTTTATATCACAGTGGTGATTAGGATGAAATTCTTGACAGTAAAAGTGATAAGACACTGGAACAGGTTGCCCAGGGAGGCTGTGGATGTGCCCTGCCTGGAAGTGTTCAAGGCTGGGTTGGATGAGGGCCTTGAAGCTATGGACAACTCATCCCTATGGCTGTGGTCGACCTGATCTAGTGGGGACTGTCCCTGCCCAGGGGGGGACACTCCATGCAGGGGGAGAGGACCTAGATGATCTTTGAGGTCCCTTCCAGCCCTAACAACTCTGTCTTTCTGTCAGTGTTTAAGGCTAGGCTGGAGGATGAGGCTTTGAGTAAGCTGATCACAGAATCAGACAGGTTGGCAAAGCCTCTCAGCATCACCAAGTGCAACCCAGAGCCCTGCTCTGTGAGAGTCACCTTAAACCATAGCCCCAAGTACCACATCCAAACCACCCTGAAACACATCCAGCCTGGGTGACTCCACCACCTCCCTGGGCAGCTCATTCCAGTCCCTGACCACTCTCTCCAGGAAAAACTTCTTCCTACTGTGCAATCTAAACCTCTGCAGCCTCAGCTGGAGGCCATTCCCCCTCGTTCTGTCTCCAGTTACCTGTGAGCAGAGCCCAGCAGCAGCCTCTCCACGCTGTCAGGTATCTGTGCCCATGGCAGTGGGGTTTTTAACTAGAAGCTTTTTAAGGTCCCTTCCAACTCAAACCATTCTGTGCCTCTGTCCTAGCCAAAAGACAAATTTAGAGTCAGTCAGAGTTGAGGTGAGGGTGACCAACACTCAGTATTCAGTCATTTATATGGGGCATCTGGACACCCACAAGTCCATGGGACCAGATGGGATCCATCCCAGGGTGCTGAGAGAGCTGGCAGCTGAGCTGGCCAAGCTGCTCTCCATCATTTTCCAGCAGTCCTGGCTCACCAGAGAGGTCCCAGGAGACTGGAAACTGCCAACGTGGTCCCCATCCACAAGAAGGGTCGATGGAGGAACCTGGGAACTACAGACCTGTCAGCCTGACCTCAGTGCCAGGGAAACTGATGGAGCAGGTTAGCTTGGGGGTGATAAGAGCACACCTGAGGGATGGCAAAGGGCTCAGGTCCAGCCAGCATGGGTTTAGGAAGGGCAGATCCTGCCTCTCCAACCTGATCTCCTTCTATGCTCAGGTGACTGCTTGGTGGATGTGGGGAGGCCTGTGGATGTGGTCTGTCTGGACTTCAGCAAGGCCTTTGACACTGTCCCCCACAGCAAACTGCTGGCTAAGCTGTCAGCCCATGGCTTGGATGGCAACACTCTGTGCTGGGTTAGGAACTGGCTGGAGGGCTGAGCCCAGAGAGTGGTGGTGAATGGTGCCACATCCAGCTGGCAGCTGTCACTAGTGGTGTCCCTCAGGGATCAGTGCTGGGCCCCATCCTCTTTAACATCTTCATAGATGATCTGGATGAGGGCATGGAGTCAGTCATCAGCAAGGGTGCAGATGACACCAAGCTGGGGGCAGATGTGGCTGGGTTGGAGGGCAGAAGGGCTCTGCAGCAGGACCTTGACTGCCTGCACAGATGGGCAGAGTCCAAGGGGATGGCTTCAATAGCTCCAAGTGCAGGGTGCTGCACTTTGGCCACAGCAACCCCATGCAGAGATACAGGCTGGGGTCAGAGTGGCTGAGAGCAGCCAGACAGAGAGGGATCTGGGGGTGCTGATTGATACCCACCTGAACATGAGCCAGCAGTGTGCCCAGGTGGCCAAGAGAGCCAGTGGCATCCTGGCCTGCCTCAGGAATGGTGTGGCCAGCAGGAGCAGGGAGGTCATTCTGCCCCTGTACTCTGCACTGGTTAGACCACACCTTGAGTGCTGTGTTCAGTTCTGGGCCCCCCAGTTTAGGAGGGACATTGAGATGCTTGAGCGTGTCCAGAGAAGGGCGAGGAGGCTGGGGAGAGGCCTTGAGCACAGCCCTACGAGGAGAGGCTGAGGGAGCTGGGATTGGTTAGCCTGGAGAAGAGGAGGCTCAGGGCAGACCTTATTGCTGTCTGCAACTACCTGAGGGGAGGTTGTGGCCAGGAGGAGGTTGCTCTCTTCTCTCAGGTGGCCAGCACCAGAACAAGAGGACACAGCCTCAGGCTGTGCCAGGGGAGATTTAGGCTGGAGGTGAGGAGAAAGTTCTTCCCTGAGAGAGTCATTGGACACTGGAATGGGCTGCCCGGGGAGGTGGTGGAGTCGCCGTCCCTGGAGCTGTTCAAGGCAGGACTGGACGTGGCACTTGGTGCCATGGTCTGGCCTTGAGCTCTGTGCTAAAGGGTTGGACTTGATGATCTGTGAGGTCTCTTCCAACCCTGATGATACTGGGATACTGTGAAAAACCCACCCCAAATGCCTGCCTTCTCTGAACTTGCAATAAACTCCACTACACTATGTTAAATAACCCAAACAATGCCAGGAAGGTTCACCCTGCAGACTTGCATGCAAGGAGCTCTATGTAAATTTCTTCTACAGAGACCTGAATGTCAGAGCCAATTTTATTCCTTGCTTTGAGAGAAAGGCAGATGAGTCCTGAATTGGTTTTGGGCAAGAGCAGTTGGTGTTTTGTTACTGCTGCTGTTGCTAAACAGCCTGAAAGCCTGGATTTAGTCTTTTTCATTTCTCTGTGTGTCTCATTCTTCTGAAGCCCTCCCCCCCCGAGGACTTTTTTGGCATATTTGACTTTATCCAGCAGTTATAAAATATGTGAAATGCAATGCAGGAGGAATATTAATGCTGAAGATAAACATGCTTTGATGTAAGAGCTGAAAACTTCCCCTCAGGGGTTTTGGAGGAGCAGCCTAATGTGGTGATGATCCGAAGTGAGCTGCACAGAGTTCACAGGTTTGGTGAGGTCAGGGAGGGAATTGCAAATGTTCACTGCTTAAAATGAAGCTGAATTAAAATTCAGGCTCAATTCCTATTCAGGTGTTTGTTTGATTCTTTTGTAGCTATTGAAGGGGGGGAAATAACTGCGAGTTCACAGGATGTCAGGGGTTGGAAGGGACCCAGGAAGATTGAGTCCAACCCACCCCTGCCACAGCAGGACCATACAATCTACCCCAGGTCACAGGAGTACATCCAGACAGGCCTTGAAAGGCTCAAGAGGAGACTCCACAGCCTCTCTGGGCAGCCTGTGCCAGTGCTCTGGGACCCTTACAGGAAAGAAGTTGCCCCTTGTGTTGAGCTGCAACCTCCTGTGCTGCAGCTTCCATCCATTGCTGCTTGTCCTATCCTAGAGAGCAGTGAGCAGAGCCTGTCCCTCTGACCCCAAGCCCTCAGATATTGATAAACATTTATTAAATCCCCTCTCAGCCTTCTCCTCTGCAGACTGAACAGCCTCAGGTCCCTCAGCCTCTCCTCACCAGGCAGTGCTCCAGTCCCTTCAGCATCCTTGCAGCCCTGCCTTGGACTCTCTCCAGCAGATCCCTGTCCCTCTTGAAGTGGGGAGCCCAGAACTGGCTGCAATATTCCAGGTGTGACCTCACTAGGGCAGAGTAGAGGGGGAAGAGAACCTCCCTTGTTCTGCTGGACACACTCTTCTTAATGCCCCCCATTACCCCACTGGCCCTCTTGGCCACCAGGGCACATTGCTGTCTGTGCTAGTTTGAAGCAGGCTAGAATGTTTTGGTGGGAGAAAGTAGATAATTGGCTGTGAAAGGAAAACATTGGTGATGTCTCCTTCCCTCACAGTCTCACTGAGAGCTATGGGAACAAGAAAGTAAACATTAGATAACACTTTTTGCCATCTGCTCGCTCTGCTTCTGGCTTCAGACTGAGCTCCATCTCCCTAACCTCACTGCCACTAACCTTGCTCCTTAACCTCTTGGCTGCACCTCTATTCTTTCTCAGGATTTGGGATAAGGTTGAGAGGGGCAGGGGGAAGGTGCAGGGGTGGTTGAGAGCCCCTCCTGGGGACACAGGTTTCTGGGAGGGGAGTTGTGCTTCTGTATTGTTTTTTTTTACCTTGTCTATTTCTGTATATACTGTAAATAGCTGCTTGTACATTGTGCTAGCTGCAAATAAATAGCTTCATTTATGTTCCCAGAGCCCAGCTGAGTTAGCTGGGGTACCTTCTAAAGTGTGGGGGGGCGGGTAACACCTAAACCACACTGTCCCCTGGATGTTATCCACCAGCACTCCCAGGTCCTTCTCCACGAGGCTGCCCTCCAGCAGATCAGCTCCCAGCCTGTACTGCTGCAGTTTATTGCTCCTCCTCAGCTGCAGGACTCTCCACTTACCCTTGTTGAACCTCATTTGGCTCCTCTGCACCCAGCTCTGTCTGTCCAGGTCTCCCTGGATGGCCACACAGCCTTCAGCTGTATCAGTTGCACTTCTGCACTTTGTTCCATCTTCTGTGACAAGATCTTATCTTTATTGATGACCTGGACGAGGGGATTGAGTCCAGCATCTGTAAGTTTGCAGATGACACCAAGCTAGGAGCAGCTGTAGAGCTGTTGGAAGGTAGGAGAGCCCTGCAGAGGGACCTGGCCTGGCTGGATGGGTGGGCAGAGGCCAATGGGATGAGATTGAACAAGGCCAAGTGCAGGGTTCTGCACTTTGGCCACAACAACCCCAAGCAGCACTACAGGCTGGGGGCAGAGTGGCTGAGAGCAGCCAGGAAGAGAGGGATCTGGTGGTACTGATAGAGAGTAGCTGAAGATGAGGCAGCAGTGTGCCCAGGTGGCCAAGAGAGCCAATGGCATCCTGGCCTGCATCAGGAGCAGTGTGGCCAGCAGGAGCAGGGAGGTTATTCTGCCCCTGTGCTCAGCACTGCTCAGGCCACACCTTGAGTGCTGTGTCCAGTTCTGGGCCCCTCAATTCAAGAGAGATGTTGAGGTGCTGGAGGGTGTCCAGAGAAGGGCAGCAAGGCTGGTGAGGGGCCTGGAACACAAACCCTATGAGGAGAGGCTGAGGGAGCTGGGGGTGTGCAGCCTGCAGAAGAGGAGGCTCAGGGCAGTGCTCATTGCTGTCTACAACTACCTGAAGGGAGGCTGTAGCCAGGTGGGGTTGGACTCTTCTGTCAGGTAACCAGCAACAGAACAAGGGGACACAGTCTCAAGTTGTGGCAGGGCAGGTCTAGGCTGGATGTTAGGAGGAAGTTGTTGCCAGAGAGAGTGATTGGCATTGGAATGGGCTGCCCAGGGAGGTGGTGGAGGCACCGTCCCTGGGGGTCTTCAAGCAAAGCCTGGCTGAGGCACTTAGTGCCATGGTCTGGTTGAGTGGCTAGGGCTGGGTGCTAGGTTGGACTGGATGAGCTTGGAGGTCTCTTCCAACCTGGTTGATTCTATGATTCTATCTTTACTTACGAAATTAGGCCAAGTGAAGAGACAGATGAGATGCTGGTAAGAAAGGTAGTCAGGCCTCATCTCTGAAAGACAGAGTTTGTTGGTGGGTGGGTGAAGACCTCTCATTTGAGTCACTGCTCTTATCTGAGGCATGCACTTGGAGAATTTTCTTCTCAGTTTGCTGCAGAGCTTGAAACTTCAGAATCACAGAACTGGTGAAGTTGGAAGAGGTCTTTGAGATCATCAAGCCTAGCTGCTCACCATCCCAGCACTCCTACTAAGCTACTAGCACTAAACCACCTCCCTCAGCACCACATCTACGTGTCTTGTAAAGCCCTCCAGAGGTGGTGACTCCACCTTCCTGGGTAGCCTCTTCCATTGCCTCAGAACCCTTTCTGTGAAGAAGCATTTTGTAACAAGCAACCTGAACCTCCCTTGGCATCACTCGAGGCTGCTTCCTCTACCTTGTGCCAGCCTCATAGAATCAACCAGATTGGAAGAGACCTCCAAGCTCATCCAGTCCAACCTAGCACCCAGCCCTAGCCAGTCAACCAGACCATGGCACTAAGTGCCTCAGCCAGGCTTTGCTTCAACACCTCCAGGGACGGTGCCTCCACCACCTCCCTGGGCAGCCCATTCCAATGCCAATCACTCTCTCTGCCAACAACTTCCTCCTAACATCCAGCCTAGACCTCCCCTGGCATAACTTGAGACTCTGTCCCCTTGTTCTGTTGCTGGTTGCCTGGCAGAAGAGACCAAGTCCCAGTTACCCCCTTTGAGGTAATTGTAGTAGGCAATGAGGTCTCCCCTCAGCTTCCTCTTCTCCATACTAAGCAACCCAAATTAATTCAGCCATTCCTCACAGAACTTCTGGTCAAGGCCCTTCACCAGCTTGGTTTCTCTTTTCTGGACATGCTCTAGCACCTCAATGCTCCTGTGAGGCACCCAAATCTGAACACAACATTTGAGGTATGGCCTCAGCAGTAGTGAGTAGAATCATAGAATCAGTCAGGGTTGGAAGGGATCTCAAGGATCATCCAGCTCCCATCCCCCATGCCATGGGTAGGGATACCTTACACTAGATCAGGCTGTCTAGAGCCTCATCCAGCCTGGCCTTAAACACCTCCAGGGTTGAGGCTTCCACCACCCCCAGGGGCAACGCATGCCAGTCTCTCACCATCCTCATGCTGAGGAACTTCTTCCTAACATCTACCCATTTCCAGCTTTGTTCCATCCCCCCCAGTCCTATCACTACCTGACACCCTGAAAAGTCCCTCCCCAGCTTTCCTAGAGCTCCCTTCAGATACTGGCAGGCCACAAGAAGGTCTCCTCAGAGCCTTCTCTTCTCCAGACTGGACAACCCCAACTCTCTCAGCCTGTCCCCACAGCAGAGCAGCTCCAGCCCTCTGATCATCCTCATGGCCCTTCTCTGGACACCTTCCAGCACCTCCAGACCTTTCCTGTCCCAGAGGCTTCAGAATTTAGCATAGTGCTCCAAGTGGGCTCTCAGCAGAGCAGTGCAGAGGGACAGAATCCACTCCCTTGTCCTGCTGCTCACACTGCTCTGGCTGCAGCCCAGGCTCTGCTTGGCTCTCTGGGCTGCATGAGCACACTGCTGGCTCATACTGAGTTTCTTCTCCACCCACATCCCTAAGTCCCTCTCCTTAAGGCTGCTCTAAAACCAGGCACTGCCCAGCCTTATATTGATGCTTGGAATTGCCTCGACCCAGATGCAGAAGTGTGCACATTACCATTCCTAGACCTGTTTGCCACGCAGTTCCAGATGCAGTCCAAGATAGCAGTGACCTTCTGGGCTTGTAGAATTATTATGTAATTGGCTTGTTTACAACTTTTTTCTTCACACACAGAGGAAAAAACAATATATATATCTATATAAGCTCTCTGAATAGAGAGAGAGATAACTTCCTAACATCCCTTAATGAATGTAGAGTGGATTTCATTGCAAGCTACTGCTGTAATTATTAAGTGCTCTGGTAAGTGAGTCAAATGTTCCACTGATGGCACTCACCCTTTAATTTTAGTTACTTGAGTTTATAAAACCTGGGCAAACAAATTAGGACGTGCAAAAACATGAGAAGTGCCTTCTGAATTTCTGCCTTTCAGGATTTTATTGGCTCATGAATTGTACTGCAGCCTCATGACCAATTCTGAAGCCCTAATAACAGCTTGTAAAGAAACCAGATTCCCTGGGCCCGTAATGGGAGCACACTAACAGCCAAGAGGTGTTTGTTTCCCTCCCACCCCTCATCTCAACATGGAACAAACACTTAAAGAAGCTCAAAGTGTTTAATATTGAAGGAAAGTTGTTGTATATCTAAATATGAAGTTGTTAGTGAATTTTCTTAGGTAGGAAATTATCTCTCTTAAATCATAGAATCAAGCAGGTTGGAAGAGACCTCCAAGCTCATCCAGTCCAACCTAGCACCCAGCCCTAGCCAGTCAACCAGACCATGGCACTAAGTGCCTCAGCCAGGCTTGTTAAGATTAGGGCTGATTTGTGACTGAGTGGAACCTTCCTTCGCTGCAACTACTGGGGTCGGAGTGGCTGAGAGCAGCCAGACAGAGAGGGATCTGGAGGTGCTGATTGGTACCCACCTGAACATGAGCCAGCAGTGTGCCCAGGTGGCCAAGAGAGCCAGTGGCATCCTGGCCTGCCTCAGGAATGGTGTGGCCAGCAGGACAAGGGAGGTCATTCTGCCCCTGTACTCTGCACTGGTTAGACCACACCTTGAGTGCTGTGTTCAGTTCTGGGCTCCTCAATTCAAGAGAGATGTTGAGGTGCTGGAATGTGTCCAGAGAAGGGCAACAAAGCTGGGGAGGGGCCTGGAACACAAACCCTATGAGGAGAGGCTGAGGGAGCTGGGGGTGTGCAGCCTGCAGCAGAAGAGGCTCAGGGCAGAGCTCATTGCTGTCTACAACTACCTGAAGGGAGGCTGTAGCCAGGTGGGGTTGGGCTCTTCTCCCAGGCAACCAGCAACAGAACAAGGGGACACAGTCTCAAGTGGTGCCAAGGCAGATATAGGCTGGATGTTAGGAGGAAGTTGTTGTCAGAGAGAGTGATTGGCATTGGAATGGGCTGCCCAGGGAGGTGGTGGAGGCACCGTCCCTAGAGGTGTGCAAGCAAAGCCTGGCTGAGGTACTTAGTGCCATGGTCTGGTTGACTGGCTAGGGCTGGGTGCTAGGTTGGACTGGATGAGCTTGGAGGTCTCTTCCAACCTGCTTGATTCTATGATCCCCTGAGATTTGCAGAGTGCAGTGAATAATTTTTTGGTGAGTTGCAGCAGCAAAAAAAAAACCTGTCCTTGGCCTGTGTGTGTGATTTGTGTTTTCCATTTGACCTTGTTTTAAAAACCTCTGGTATTCAGAGGACAGGCACATTGATGAGAGGATATTTTTTTTTGAGCACTTTCTATGCAAATTCTGCAATAGCCACACAAAATTCTTAGAGCAATTCCAAAGTGAGACTCAATTCCTGCAGTAATTCCAAAGAGAGATTCTTACAGCTACACTTCTACAGAGTCAGCCGAAGCTCTTCAAGAAAGTCTTTAGACTGTATAATATTTGGAGACTCTTCACTGTTAAGTTCTTACTGAATCTTCTCATCTTGCAGCATCACAGAGTGCTGGGAATTGGGAGGGACCTTGAAAACTCATCCAGTCCCACCCCTCTGCCAGAGCAGGAGCACCTGCAGCAGGTCCCACAGGAATGTGTTCAGGTAAGTCTTGAAGGTCTCCAGAGGCAGACTCCACAACTCCCCTGGGCAGGCTGTTCCAGAGTTCTGTTTTCGTAGAATCAACCAGGTTGGAAGAGACCTCCAAGCTCAGCCAGTCCAACCTAGCACCCAGCCCTAGCCAATCAACCAGACCATGGCACTAAGTGCCTCAGCCAGGCTTTTCTTGAAGACCTCCAGGCATGGTGCCTCCACCACCTCCCTGGGCAGCCCATTCCAATGCCAATCACTCTCTCTGACAACAACTTCCTCCTAACATCCAGCCTAGACCTACCCTGGCACAACTTGAAACTGTGTCCCCCTCGTTCTATTGCTGGCTGCCTGGGAGAAGAGAGCAACCCCACCTGGCTACAGCCTCCTTTCAAGTAATTGTAGACAGCAATGAGCTCAGCCCTGAGCCTCCTCTTCTCCAGGCTGCACACCCCCAGCTCCCTCAGCCTCTCCTCATAGGGTTTGTGTTCCAGGCCCCTCCCCAGCTTTGTTGCCCTTCTCTGGACACCTTCCAGCACCTCAACATCTCTCTTGAATTGAGGGGCCCAGAACTGGACACAGTACTCAAGGTGTGGCCTCACAGGGAAAAAAAATCCCCCATGTTTAGATGAAACTTCCTATGCCTCAACTTCCACTCATTGCCTCAACTTCCACTCATTGCCTCAACTTCCACTCATTGCCTCTTGTGCTGTGAAATGCTGCAAAGGTGTTGAAGGTTCTCCTGAGAAGTTAAAAACCACTAATCACAGAATGGTAGTGGTTGAAGGGGACATCCAATAGTCATCTAGTCCAACTCCCCTGCCTAGATCAAGGTGCAGAGGGATGTGTTCAGGTGGGTTTGGAATGCAGAAACAGACTCCACAACTCCCTGGGCAGCCTGTTTCAGGATTCTGTCATCTTCTGGATGGGGTCTGACCAGGGCAGAGTAGAGGGGGAGGACAATGACAATCTCCCTCGATCTGCTGGCCACGTCCCTCTTAGTGCCCCCCCCGGACCCTATTGGCTTTCTTGGGCATGAGAGCACACTGCTGTCCCATGCAGAACTTGCTCAGCCCAATAGGCCCAGTGAGTGTACTTTTATCCTCATATAACAAGTGGGTTATGAGCAGCAGGAGTTGCAGTTTCAGCAGAGCTCTCCAGTTCCAAAATGTTTCCCATATTCTTCCAGAGAAGGTAGAAGGAAGCAGTAATGGAACTACAATGTGGAAGAACAATACAGCTGTATTTTTCCTTAGTAATGTGAAATAAATGGGAAGAGAGGGATTAGGTTAGGTTGTAATCTTTGGAGTCTTTTGCTTTGCTTTCCAGTCTCTTGGTCCTACATTTCCTTTCACCCCTGATGTCATGAAAACAATCTCCTTTCCTCCCACCTCCACTCCTAAATAGCTGTGAGCTGAATTCTCAGCTCCCATAGTAAATCAGCCTTCTCAGTGCCTTTAACATCTGACTAAAGAAATTCACCTTCCTCTCGTGGGAGCTGAAATCCTAATGCCAGAGCTTATCCAGTTTCTCAGCAGCCCAGGGGACAGTGGCAGGGGTAGAACAGCAGCCATGAGTCATGCTCCTGCGGTAGGACAAAAGGCTCTGTTGTTGCCCAAGGCGAAAGAGCCTGGAACATGGCTTAGTGTTCAAAGAAGGGCCAGTGTGTGGCTGTTGCCAATAGCTACAGAATCCCAGACAAGCAAAGCTCCTCAGAGATGCCATCCCTGCTCAGTGCAGGGAGGCTGGACAAAGATAGCTGGGGAAGGTCCCTTCCAACCCAGCATGTTCTGTGAATCCCTGCAGTGTGAGCTGTGTTTCCAGGCAGGGATTATTTGTAGGCTGCATGCCAGTAGTCATAATTTCTTTGACAAACAGAGGCAACAGTCACCAACAGATCACAGAATGGTATGGGTTGGGAGGGACCTCAAAACCTCAAATGCTCCATCCCCTGTGCCAGAGCAGCAGCACCTAGAGCAGATAACACAGGGACACATCCAAACAGGTCTTGAATATCTCCAGAGAAGGACACTCCACAGCCCCCCTGGGCAGCCTGTTCCAGGCTCTGTCACCCTCACAGGGAAAAACTTCCTCCTCCTGTTTGCATGGCACTTCCTATGCCTCAGCTTTCACCGCTGCCCCTTGTGCTGCCATTGGGCATCACCCAGCAGAGCCTGGCTCCAGCCTCTGCCCACTCACCCTGCACATCTTTATCACCATGACTGAGGTCACCTCTCAGGCTCCTCCTCTCCCAGCTGCACAGCCACAGCTCCCTCAGGCTCTCCTCCTAAGGAAGATCTTCCACTGCCTTCAGCATCTTTGTAGATCTGTGCTGGACTCTCTCAAGCATTTCCCTGAGGCCCTTCTTGAACTGAAGGGCCCAGAACTGGGCACAATATTCCAGATGTGGCCTCACCAGGGCAGAGTAGAAGGGGAGGAGAACCTCTCTGGACCTTCTAATCCAGCCCACCCAGGATGTCCTTGGCCTTCTTGGCCACCAGAGCACACTGCTGGCTCATGGTCAACCTCTCACCCACTAGGACCCCCAGGTCCTTTTCTGCTTTGCTGCTCTCCAGCAGGTCAGTCCCCAACCTATTCTGCTCCCTGGGATTGTTCTTTCCTAGGTGCCAGACTCTCCCCTTGCTCTTGCTGGAATCCATCCAGTGTCTCTCTCTGCCCAGCTCTCCAGCCTAAGCCTGGCTGAATGGCAGCACAAGCCTCCTGTGTGGCAGCCACTCCACACGGTTTTGTCACCAGCAAACTTGCTGGCAGTGCCCTCTGTGCCCTCACCCAGGTCCTTGATGAATACACTGAATAGCTGTAGGTGTCAGGGGGATAGTGTTGGGGGAGAAGAGAAGATGCTGCTCTTTGCCTCCTCACTTAGCCATAGAACCTCCTTTCCCTTAAGAATTCACAGGAAAACCACACCATACCCCAGAAAGAATCCCAAAGCTTCCCAACTGTCTTTGAACCACTGAGTAATTACAAATGATGCTCTACTTTTCCTTTAGTGTGCTGCTGATGCCTCCACGTTTGTCACCAAGAGGTCATTAGGAATGTTGCTGTGTGCACCCCTCGTGCCATATGTCTCTGACAGACTCCTTAATGTCACTTGGGGCTCAGAGCAGTTTTGCTCACAGACTGATGATGGCTTTAGCAGAATCAGGATTTGAAAAGTATGTAAATGAGCTATTTAAACGAGCATCTTTTTGCTCATGGAGAAAACATTCCTAACAAATGGATCCATCTGATAGTTAATGGCTAAGCAAGTAGCTCCAAGCTTGGGCAACTAATCAGCTAGAGAGCCAGGGAAAAGCAATTCTTCAGGTTGTATACAAACAGAGTCACAGTTGCAATCCCTCCTGGGGCACTCAGATAATTAAGCATTCAGATAATTAATAATTGATGGCAGCAGGATTTGAAAGCCTGCTACCTACCTGGCCATCAGCACCTTGCTTTTCCTGACAATCAGAGGCCTCTGTTGTTTTCTTCCAGTCTCTTTCTTCATCAGCTCTTCCAAATAGAACACTGAGTTTTAAATGTAGCTTCTGCCTCCTCCCACTGATGTGCAGAGATAGCAGGTTTGGAGGGCATTGCCCTGCCTGGGGACTGACATAGAACACATGGAAGTATCTTATGTGTGAACAGGCTGTGGAATCACAGAATTGGTTTCATTGGAGAAGACCTTTAACATCATTCAGTCCAATAATCATTTAATTCTGCCATGACTGGTGCTAAACCATGGCCCTCAGCACCACAGCTCTGCCTCTTGGAAACCTCTCCTGGGATGGGCACTCAAGCACTTGCCTGGGCAGCCTGTACCAGTAGTTGAGAACCCTTTCAGTGAAGTTTCTTCTAATCACCAGCCTAAACCTCTCCTGGCACAGCATGAGGCCATTGCCTCTTGCCCTAGCAGTTGTTGCTAGTGAGAAGAGACCAACACCCACCTTGGTTCAACCTCTTTTCAGGGGGTTGTAAAGAACAAGGTCTCCCCTCAGCCTCCTCTTCTTCAGACTAAACACTCCCAGCTCCCTCAGCTACTCCCCATCAGCCCTGTCCTCCAGATCTTTCACCAGCTGCTTTGCACTTATCTGGACCTTTTCCACCTCGATGTTGTCTTTGTAGTGAGGACTCCAAAGGATTAAAAACATACATTAATATTGTACCTTAACAATGCACAGACCAATACTCTTTTTTTTCCCTCCAATTACTCCAGGATACCTCATTCAACTCAAGCTGCTAGTCCCAGCCTAAAAGGGAACATAGAACCACAACAAATGGATTGGAGAAGATCCTATCTTGGAGATACTCCTTGTATGGTCTTGTAGGTAGTATGAACAAAGCCAACTAGGGATAAGGTCAATTTTTATCAGGGGAGTGGGTCAGAATTTGCTCAAGACTCAGTTTCATAGACCATCAGAAGGGCTCACTCCTGATTACTGATGAATGGTCATAGTTTGAGTCAAATACTCATGACCCACAGATAAACCAGAAGCCTTAATATTGTTGTGGAAGGGATGGATGAGATCAAACTGTGCCTCAAAAAGCAGGTTCATCATGATCAGGGTAAAGGCACAGTGTTAATCACAGGGTGTTGGGGATTGGAAGGTACCTTAAAAGATCATTTAGTTCAACCACCCCTGTCAAAGGAGGACCACCTAAGAAAAGCCCCACCCAAACATACAAAACATGAGCCTAAACTCAAGCAAAGAAGCCCTTAAACTGTAACCCAGAAAGGCATTTAAAAGAAGTCAAGTTGGCCACTCTAATCTTTGGTGCTCTGATTCCAGGTCATGTGAAAGTCTGGAACTCTTTGGGAAGTGCTGATAAATGAAGGTGAAATTTAGGGAGGTTTAAGAGGATTTGTACTTTTGGAGATTTATGGGAAGGGAGCTTTTTTTTCTGGCTTGATCTGTGCTCCTTGAAGGTAGGCATAATAGTGCCAACAATGATGAGCAATGGGTGTGGTCAGTCAGGGTTGGAAGGGACAATGAGGATCATCCAGTTCCAACCCTCCTGCCATGGACAGGGACAACTCACACTAGATCAGGCTGTTCAGAGCCTCATCCAGCCTGCCCTTAAACACCTCCAGGGACAGTGACTCCACCACCCCCCTTGGCAGTCCATTCCAGTCCCTAATTCCCCTCTCCAGCAGGATCTGCATCCTAACATCCATCCACTTCCCTTTAGGTAGCTGTAGAGAGTGCTAAGGTCCCCCCTGAGTCTCCTCTTCTCCAGGCTGAACCCCCCCAGCTCCCTCAGCCTCTCCTCAGCAGCCTTCCCCTCCAGTCCCTTCCCCACTCTCATTGCTCTCCTCTGGCCCTGCTCCAGCCCCTCAAGCTCTCTCCTGCAGTGAGGGCCCAGAGCTGCTGCTGCTGCTGATGGAGGCCAAGATGCCAGTGGCTTTCTGTGCCAGCTGGGCACACTGCTGGCTCACACCCAGCTGCTGCTGCCCACACTGCTGCTGATGGAGGCCAAGATGCCATTGACCTTCCATGCCAGCTGGGCACACTGCTGGCTCACACCCAGCTGCTGTCCCCCAGCACTGCCAGCTCCCACTCTCATTGTTTTCATCTTCCAGTTCTCTCTGGCTGGGAACAAACAGGACAATTCCACACTGAGTAGCTCCCAGCTACTCCTCTCCTGGCAGTGAAATATTCTCTCACTCTCATCATACCAATGGGACAGGGGCAGAATGACATCCCTGGTGCTGCCTGACAGAAGCTACCTGAGCACTGTGACTGCAACATTCTTCCTTCCTAGAAGTGTTTGTTTTGCCATGCATGGGAACATAGAATCACAGAATCAACCAGGTTGGAAGTGACCTCCAAGCTCATCCAGTCCAACCTAGCACCCAGCCCTATCCAGTCAACCAGACCATGGCACTAAGTGCCTCAGCCAGTCTTGAACACCTCCAGGGATGGTGCCTCCACCACCTCCCTGGGCAGCCCATTCCAATGCCAATCACTCTCTCTGACAACAACTTCCTCCTAACATCCAGCCTAGACCTACCCTGGCACAACTTGAGACTGTGTCCCCTTGTTCTGTTGCTGGTTGCCTGGCAGAAGAGCCCAACCCCACCTGGCTACAATGTCCCTTCAGGTAGTTGTAGACAGCAATGAGGTCTGCCCTGAGCCTCCTCTTCTGCAGGCTGCACACCCCCAGCTCCCTCAGCCTCTCCTCATAGGGTTTGTGCTCCAGGCCCCTCACCAGCTTTGCTGCCCTTCTCTGGACACCTTCCAGCACCTCAACATCTCTCTTGAATTGAGGAGCCCAGAACTGGACACAGTACTGAGCAGTGCTGAGCACAGGGGCAGAATAACCTCCCTTGTCCTGCTGGCCACACTGCTCCTGATGCAGGCCAGGATGCCATTGGCTCTCTTGGCCACCTGGGCACACTGCTGCCTCATCTGCAGCTACTATCCACCAGCACCTCCAGGTCCCTTTCCTCCTGGCTGCTCTCAGCCACTCAGTCCCCAGCCTGTAGTGCTGCTTGGGGTTGTTGTGGCCAAAGTGCAGAACCCTGCACTTGGCCTTCTTCAATCTCATCCCATTGGCCTCTGCCCACCCATCCAGCCTGGCCAGGTCCCTCTGCAGGGCTCTCCTACCCTCCAACAGCTCCACAGCTGCTCCTAGCTTGGTGTCATCTGCAAACTTACTGATGCTGGACTCAATGCCCTCGTCCAGGCCATCAATAAAGATATTGAACAGGACTGGACCCAGCACTGATCCTTGTAATAGCAGAGAACAAAGAAGCCAAGGTCTAAACAAAACTTTTTCTCCCCAAGACCTGAGTGCTTGATGGTCTTCTAGTGGACCCTTCTGTGTCTCCTCTGGTGCCTGCAGTGATGGAAACCAGCCATGAAACAGCACTCAGGTCCAATTTATGGCACTCAGCTGGGGAACAAAAAAAATCTAACCTTTTCTTCTACCTTCTCAAAATATAAGCATAGCTCTGGGTAGAAAGAGGGAAAAAGTCTGGGCAGTTCTGGTAATGAGAGCTTTTACCTGGTGTTATCAGGGACCAGCAATGTTCTCTAATCATAACTCTATCTACCCCCTGGCAAATATCTCAGTAGCTCAGAGGATGTGGGTTTTCTCATACATCAACTCTTTCCTCACAAGCACATTTCTTCTCCCAAGGAAGTAGCAATAGGAAATGGATTCAAGCTGCACCAGGAGGGGTTTAGAGAGCCAATGGCATCCTGGCCTGCATCAGGAGCAGTGTGGCCAGCAGGACAAAGGAGGTTATTCTGCCCCTGTGCTCAGCACTGCTCAGGCCACACCTTGAGTGCTGTGTCCAGTTCTGGGCCCCTCAATTCAAGAGAGATGTTGAGGTGCTGGAAGGTGTCCAGAGAAGGGCAGCAAGGCTGGTGAGGGGCCTGGAGCACAAACCCTATGAGGAGAGGCTGAGGGAGCTGGGGGTGTGCAGCCTGCAGGAGAGGAGGCTCAGGGCAGAGCTCATTGCTGTCTACAACTACCTGAAGGGAGGCTGTAGCCAGGTGGGGTTGGTCGCTTCTGCCAGTCAGGCAGCAACAGGACAAGGGGACACAGTCTCAAGGTGTGCCAGGGGAGGTCTAGGCTGGATGTTAGGAGGAAGTTGTTGTCAGAGAGAGTGATTGGCATTGGAATGGGCTGCCCAGGGAGGTGGTGGAGGCACCATCCCTGGAGGTGCTCAAGCAAAGCCTGGATGAGGCACTTAGTGCCATGGTCTGGTTGACTGGCTAGGGCTGGGTGCTAGGTTGGACTGGATGAGCTTGGAGGTCTCTTCCAACCTGGTTGATTCTATGAGGATAAAATTCTCCACTGCTAAGGTTCTCAAACTCTGATTTTTTTTTCTTGTTTTAGTGAAGTTGTGCTGGTTCTGCCAATCTGTGTTCTTAGCTCTTGCACCAGTTATAATTCAGCTTAGAGGAAATAACTCTCCTGACTTTAAATGGGCTCATGACCTTTTCAGCCGCTGCAGGGAGCAGCACAACTGAGGCTGTAGATGGCCAGAAGACACTTAGCACATTTGCCTTAGATTCAGGGGCTCCAAACTATCTTCCTGTTCATGGATGATTGGGCAGCACCTGAAATAATCTGCTCAGTTTTGAGCCCCTCCTTCCAAGAAGGACATTGAGGGGCTGGAGTGTGTCCAGAGCAGGTCAGTGAAGCTGGTGGAAGGGTCTGGAGAGCAGGGCTAGGGAGGAGCAGCTGAGGGAGCTGGGGGTGTTTAGCCTGGAGAGGAGGAGACTGAGGGGAGACCTCATTGCTCTCTAAAACTGTCTTAAAGGAGGCTGCAGTGAGGTAGGGTTTGGTCTCTTCTGTCTTAGTGTCAGGTGATAGAACAAGAGGAAAAGCCTTGAAGTTGTGCCAGGGGAGGTTTAGGTTGGAGCTTAGGAACAATTTCTTTGCTGCAAGAGTGGTCAAGGATTGGCACAGGCTGCCCACGGTGGTGGTGGAGTCTCCATCCCTGGAGGTATTTGAAAGCCATATGGATGTGGTGCTGAGGGATGTGGCTTAGTGGCAGTGGCTTAGCAGCAGTGATGGAGTTGTGAGCTGTAGGTGAGCAATTAGACTTGATCTCAAAGGTCTCTTCCAACCTCACCAGTTCCATGACTCTTTGAAATCGTTGCCCAATAGAAGAAAAGCTGAGTTAAAGACAGATGGTTTGAGGAACAGCAGTGGGATTGAATGCCACTGTGCTAAAACTCACACATGTAGGTGTCTTGGTTGCCTGAATTTTAAACCATTCTTGTTTCTTCTCCTTCTGCTGTCATTGCTGCTGCAGGAGTTTGGTGTTGGCTTGTAAAATGTGACATTGTTTCTTCTTATTTATTTATTTATTAAATGATTACTGATTTGGGGGTTTTATGTTAATATTATTATAAATACTGGAGCAGTGTTGGTATAAAATTCACAAAGGTAGATCACAGAATTGTCAGGGCTGGAAGGGACTTCAAGGATCACCCAGGTCCCGTCCCTGCCTTGAGCAGGGACACCTCACAGTTAGATCAGCTTGCACAGAGCCACATCCAGCCTGGCCTTAAACACCTCCAGGAATGAGGCTTCCACCACCTCCCTGGGCAACCTCTGCCAGTCTCTCACCATCCTCATGCTGAAGAACTTCTTCCTAACATCCAATCTGGATCAACCCACTTCAAGTTTTGCTCCATTGCCCCCAGTCCTATCCCTACCTGACATCCTAAAACTCACTCCCAGCTTTCTTGTAGCTCCCTTCAGATCCTGGAAGACCACAAGAAGGTCTCCTTAGAGCCTTCTCTTCTTCAGACCGAACAACCCCAACTCTCTCAGCGTGTCCCACAGGCAGAGCAGCTCCAGCCCTCTGAGCATCCTTGGGCCCTTCTCTGGCCACGATGACTTTGGTGCCTGAACTTTAGATCATTTCTGGTGTCATTGCTGCTGTAGGAATTTGGTGTTAATTTGCACATCTTTACTGACTTTGGGGGGATGTGTGGGGCTGTATCAAAAGAATGCAAATAGTGCATCTGAGAAATGTCTCTTTATTCCAGGAGCCCCAGCAGTCACCTGTGATAGATTTTTCTCTAACTCCCTTTGGACTGCTTAGAGTTAACAGCCAGAAGCCCTTTATTTAAAGGATTGATTCAATTACTCTGCCTAAAAGTGTGTGGACATCAGACACACTGAAATAATTACTCCCATGGCTGCACACTACATGCAAGCCTCTGTCAGCCAGGTGCTGAGCTCAAGTCTTCTTGGAAGAAGCTGCTCAAAGCTCTCCAGATCAGCTCAGGGATAATACAAATTGTGTTAGAAATTAGGATACAAAGGAAAAAAAAAGAAGGAATAAAGACTACAACTGCTGCTGAAGGGCAGCTTTGTTCTAAATATTTCTGCTCCTTTCCACAGTATCACAGTATGACCAAGGTTGGAAGAGACCTCACAGACCATCAAGTCCAACCCTTTAGCACAGAGCTCAAGGCCAGACCATGGCACCAAGTGCCACGTCCAGTCCTGCCTTGAACAGCTCCAGGGACGGCGACTCCACCACCTCCCCGGGCAGCCCATTCCAGTGTCCAATGACTCTCTCAGGGAAGAACTTTCTCCTCACCTCCAGCCTAAATCTCCCCTGGTGCAGCCTGAGGCTGTGTCCTCTCGTTCTGGTGCTGGCCACCTGAGAGAAGAGAGCAACCTCCTCCTGGCCACAACCTCCCCTCAGGTAGTTGCAGACAGCAATAAGGTCTGCCCTGAGCCTCCTCTTCTCCAGGCTAACCAATCCCAGCTCCCTCAGCCTCTCCTCGTAGGGCTGTGCTCAAGGCCTCTCCCCAGCCTCGTCGCCCTTCTCTGGACACGCTCAAGCATCTCAATGTCCCTCCTAAACTGGGGGGCCCAGAACTGAACACAGCACTCAAGGTGTGGTCTAACCAGTGCAGAGTACAGGTCACTCAAGGCCTCATCCAACCTGGTCCTGAACACCTCCAGGGATGTTGTGAATCACAGAATCACAGAGTGTGTTCAAAGATCAAGTCTAGTGCTAGAGCACTTAGCACCACTTATCTAAGGCCACACAAGCAGACTCCCCAGGCACTCAGAGTATTGCCATGGCCATTAGTCAGGCATTGGTATGGGTCGCTTGGGAACGTGGTGAAGTCACTGTCCCTGGAGGTGTTCCAGAAACCTCTGGACGTGGCACATCAGGACATGGTGTCATGGCCATGGTGGTGCCTGGCTGAAGGTTGGACTTCATATTAGAGATCTTTTCCAGCCAAAACCATTTTGTGATTCCATGAGCTTCTATAGAACCATTGGAGGAGGCTGTGAGGAGACCTTCTTGTGGCCTTCCAGTATCTGAAGGGGGCCTACAGGAAAGCTGGGGGGGGACTTCTTAGGGTGTCAGGTAGTGATAAGACTGGGGAGAGTGGATCCAAGCTAGAGGAGGGCAGATTGAGATTAGACCTTAGGAGAAGCTCTTCAGCATGAGGATAGTGAGAGACTGGCAGAGGTTGCCCAGGGAGGTGGTAGAAGCCTCATCCCTGGATGTTTTTAAGGCCAGGCTGAAGGATGTGGCTCTGGGCAAGCTGATCCAGTGTGAAGTGTCTCTGCCCATGTGAGTGGGGTTGGAACTGGATGATCCTTGATGTCCCTTCCAACCCTGACACTTCTGTGTACCATCCTTCTGATAGTCAGGGAAATGCTCTTCAGGTTCTTCCCCTCCCCCCCCATTATAATCTGTTGACTTGTTCTACACAGCTTTGTTTTGATCACAGCTCTCTCTGCATCTCTTTCTGTATTGCTTCCCAAACACCATTTTGGTCCTCTTCTCTGCTGTTGTTTTGTGCTCTGCTTAGAGGATCCAGTGAGCAGGACACTAAGGGCCACAGATATGTTGGGGCAAAACTTCAGGCTGAAGGTAAAGAAACAAAGTCATCATCTGATAATTTCTATAACCTGTTTAGACTCTTTGCAACTTCATTAAAGAAAACAAAAAAGAGAGGTACTGTTGACCCCCAAGGCTTCAGTTTTATCTCTCTTGACATTAAGAGCACCTGCAGCATATGCTGGTGGTGCTTTGGGCAGTAACTTACTGCAGGAATCTTCTGGCTACTAAATTATTGCAGCACATAACTTTCTCCTCCTTTGTACTACAAGACTTACTGTTGTAAGCCACGAGCAACTAATTACAGAGCAAGTTCTTGTGTCAAGTACTCCAAAAGGAGGTAAATATTCATTAGTGATGCCTTCTTACCCTCAAAGTAAAATAGTATACGTAATAAAATTCTTGATGGGCTCATAATTTAGGCAGTGGGGCCTGAAATTAGCATGGTCAATTTTCATGCTGGTGTTGTGGTCACTAAAAGTCCTCCTAAAATATCACCTGGCAGAGAAGGCACACTGCAAGCCATTAAATCATAGAATAAGCTGCCCAGAGAGGGGGAGTCACCATCCCTAGAAGTATTTAAAGGATCATAGAATCAAGCAGGTTGGAAGAGACCTCCAAGCTCATCCAGTCCAACCTAGCACCCAGCCCTAGCCAGTCAACCAGACCATGGCACTAAGTGCCTCAGCCAGGCTTTGCTTCAACACCTCCAGGGATGGTGACTCCACCACCTCCCTGGGCAGCCCATTCCAATGCCAATCACTCTCTCTGCCAACAACTTCCTCCTAACATCCAGCCTAGACCTCCCCTGGCACAACTTGAGACTGTGTCCCCTTGTTCTGTTGCTGGTTGCCTGGGAGAAGAGCCCAACCCCACCTGGCTACAGCCTCCCTTCAAGTAATTGCAGACAGCAATGAGCTCTGCCCTGAGCCTCCTCTTCTGCAGGCTGCACACCCCCAGCTCCCTCAGCCTCTCCTCACAGGGCTGTGCTCTGCTCCAGGCCCCTCACCAGCTTTGTTGCCCTTCTTTGGACACCTTCCAGTATCTCAACAACTCTCTTGAATTGAGGAGCCCAGAACTGAACACAGCACTCAAGGTGTGGCCTGAGCAGTGCTGAGTACAGGGGCAGAATAACCTCCCTTGTCCTGCTGGCCACACTGCTCCTGATGCAGGCCAGGATGCCATTGGCTCTCTTGGCCACCTGGGCACACTGCTGCCTCATCTGCAGCTACTATCTACCTGCACCCCTCTCCAGCCACTCAGTCCCCAGCCTGTATCACTGCTTGTGGTGGTTGTGCCTGAAGTGTAGAATCCTGCACTTGGCCTTGTTCAATCTCATCCCATTGGCCTCTGCCCACCCATCCAGCCTGGCCAGGTCCCTCTGCAGGGCTCTCCTACCTTCCAACAGCTCCACACCTGCTCCTAGCTTGGTGTCATCTGCAAGCGTATTGATGATGTGTGGATGTGGTGCTGAGGGATGTGGTTTAGTGGTGGTGGCTTAGCAGCAGTGGTGGGAGGGGGAGCTATAGGTGAGTGCTTGCAGTTGGTGATCTCAAAGGTCTCTTCCACCCTCAACAGTTCTTTGTTACATGTTAGTCCTCATTGAAGAGGAAGAGCAGCTGTGTTTAGGAGGAGAGACCTAGCCTGTAAGTGACAAAGAGTCCTTACACAGAGCATTTGTTAAACACCACACTTTATTTTCACAGTGAGCAGTTCACTGAGGTCAAAGACTGACTGGCACTATAGTGGCACCCAGTAGAATAACCTTGAAAAAGGTCTACACTATTAGAGGGGATCTCTGGAGAGCTTCCAATCCAACCTCCCCTGCCACAGCAGGAGCAGAGAATCCAGCACAGGTGGCACAGGAACACATCCAGACAGGGCTGCAAAGGCTCCAGCCAAGGAGACTCCACAGCCTCTCTGGGCAGCCTGTGCCACTGCTCTCTCACCCTTACAGCAAAGAAGTTCTTCCTCCTCTTGAGCTGCAGCTTCCTGTGCTGCAGTTTCCATCCCTTGCCCCTTGGCCTATGGCAGGGCACAAGTGAGCAGAGGCTGTCCCTGTGCCTTCCTTCCTGACCCCCAGCCCTCAGCTCTTCATAGACATTGCTCAGCTCCCTCTCAGCCTTCTCTTATCCTTTATAACACAGCAAAACAGAGCCCTGTATCACAGCTCACCCTTCTCTGGAGACTTTCAAACCCCTCCTGGATGTGTTCTTGAGGAGCTCCCTGCTCTGGCAGGGAGGTTGGACCAGATGATCATCACAGGTCTCTTTCCACTCCTACCATTCTGTGACTCTATGAGAAGGAGAAGATGCCAGGAAGCTAAGCCTCTGAGAGACTGTCTGGCCAGAGCCAGCAGCTCAGCAGCAGAGCTGGGCTTAAATGTTTTTTTTTCAGTTAATGAACATCCTAATTTCTCCTCTTGTATTTTCAGTCCTCCTCTGCTGTTTACTTTTCAGATTAATTTCCTGTGAGTTTATAGTACTGATCAATCAAAAAAAACCCATGAGGTGTCCTTTGAAAAGTCCTTTGCAAACAGCATGTTGGTGCTGTACACAGCTTATAATAAATGGCAGCTTGAAAAGAGAATACAAAAAACCCCAAACCATAAAGGAAATCAAATGCAAGCAAGATAAAGCTAAAAAAAAAAGGATCAATTGCACTATAAATGCATTAATTCTCCTGATCTGTGTTTCTTAAATGACTCCAATGTGAAATCCTGAGGAATAATAGGGTGTTCCACCTCAAACAATGAAGGGAAGTGGAACACTAAATATTTGTTTGCAGTGGACAAAGAAAGAGTCAAAGTAATTGATTGAATCTGTGGCTGGCCTGTAGAAAACTCATCAGCATAACCTCAGAAGAACAACTCTATCCTGGGCTGCATCCAGAGCAGTGAGGGCAGCAGGGCGTGGGAGGTGATTCTGTACTACTCTAGTGGGAGCCCCCTTGGATCACTGTGTCCAGTTCTGGAGCTCCTGGGACAGGAAAGGTCTGGAGGTGCTGGAAGGTGTCCAGAGAAGGGCCATGAGGATGATAGCAGAATCACATAGAATTGCACAATGTCAGGAGCTGGAAGGGACCTCAAGAGATCATGCAGTCCAACTGCCCTGCCAGAGCAGGAGCACCTGCAGCAGATCACACACGGTCAGAGGGCTGGAGCTGCTTTGCTATGAGGACAGGCTGAGAGAGTTGGGATTGTTCAGTCTGGAGAGGAGAGAGCTGTGAGGAGACCTTCTCGTGGCCTTCAAGTATTGCATGCGGGCTATAAGACAGCTGGGAAGGGACTTTCTGGGCTGTCAGGTAGGGATAGGACTAGGGGAATGGATCCAAGGTAGAGGAGAGATTTAGATTTCACTTTTGGAAGAAGCTCTTCAGCATGAGGGAGGTGAGAGACTGGCAGAGGTTGCCCAGGGAGGTGGTGGAAGCCTCATCCCTGGATGTTTTTAAGGCCAGGCTGGATGTGGCTCTGGGCAAGCTGATCTAGTGTGAGGTGACCCTGGCCACGTGAGGGGAGTTGGAACTGGATGATGCTTGAGGTCCCTTCCAACCCTCACAATTCTGTGATTCTGTTAACAGGAGCAGAGAATCCAGCACAGGTGGCACAGCAACACATCCAGACAGGGCTGCAAAGGCTCCAGACAAGCATTCTCCACAACCTCTCTGGGCAGCCTGTGCCACTGCTCTCTCACCCTTACAGCAAAGAATTTCTTCCTCATGCTGAGCTGCAGCTTCCTGTGCTGCAGTTTCCATCCCTTGCCCTTGGCCTATGGCAGGGCACAAGTGAGCAGAGGCTGTCCCTGTGCCTTCCTTCCTGACCCCCAGCCCTCAGCTCTTGACAGACATTGCTCAGCTCCCTCTCAGCCTTCTCCTCTGCAGCCTGAACAGCCCCAGGGCTCTCAGCCTCTGCTCACCAGGCAGTGCTGCAGTCCCTTCAGCATCCTTGCAGCCCTGCCTTGGACTCTCTCCAGCAGATCCCTGTCCCTCTTGAAGTAGGGAGCCCAGAACTGGATGCACTATCCCAGGTGAGGCCTGACTGGGGCAGAGCAGAGTGGGAGGAGAGCCACCTCTGTGAGCTTTGTTGAAATCAGCTACAGCCCTGCAATAGATTTCCTGGCCCTGATTTGCTATGCATTGTCAGGTATGTTTCAGGTTTCCAGCTCAAACTAGCAAATGAAGAAGTAGATACTGTGCAGCTCATCGTTGGCAGAACTAAATGGCAAGTTACTGAAAATAGCCATCAGAGTCTTGCCTTTATGGCAAGCCTTTGCTTTGAATGTCATCTAGCATTCCTAGCAATAACATCCTGTGTGGCTTTGGATGGGAGATAGCAGAACTCAATTGTGCTGAATGACCTTTGGAGAAGTAATCATTTGCTGCTTATTCGTGGCGTTGTTGCTCCTAAAATTGCTGCTAATCTGCACCTTGCTGTATCTGAACCTTCAATGTTGCATTGATAAGCATAGAAATGTGCCCTGAAAACATTGTCTGTTTGTTTGTTTGTTTTCTCCTGGACTGTTAGGCATCCCAAATTGGTAGCAGATTATATAGGTAGGCCTGGAAGTAATAAAGGAGAAAGGTGGAAAATTGGCTGCGTCCTTCTCACTTTGCCTGCCAGGACCAGATTTTGCATCCCTCTTTTCCTTCAATTGCCTACTCCTGCACTCAGTTAGGGGATCATTTTCAAAAGGAATAAACTTTCAATCTCTTTAAAGAAAGCCAAGGAAGAGAGCAATAATATCCAGCAGCTGAGATAACACAATAATTTTGGGGGAAAAGAGACACCAAGCTGGGGACAGATGTGGCTGGGTTGGAAGGCAGAAGGGCTCTGCAGCAGGACCTTGACCGCCTGCACAGATGGGCAGAGTCCAAGGGGATGGCTTCAATAGCTCCAAGTGCAGGGTGCTGCACTTTGGCCACAGCAACCCCATGCAGAGATACAGGCTGGGGTCAGAGTGGCTGAGAGCAGCCAGACAGAGAGGGATCTGGGGGTGCTGATTGATACCCACCTGAACATGAGCCAGCAGTGTGCCCAGGTGGCCAAGAGAGCCAGTGGCATCCTGGCCTGCCTCAGGAATGGTGTGGTCAGCAGGAGCAGGGAGGTCATTCTGCCCCTGTACTCTGCACTGGTTAGACCACACCTTGAGTGCTGTGTTCAGTTCTGGGCCCCCCAGTTTAGGAGGGACATTGAGATGCTTGAGCGTGCCCAGAGAAGGGCGAGGAGGCTGGGGAGAGGCCTTGAGCACAGCCCTACGAGGAGAGGCTGAGGGAGCTGGGATTGGTTAGCCTGGAGAAGAGGAGGCTCAGGGCAGACCTTATTGCTGTCTGCAACTACCTGAGGGGAGGTTGTGGCCAGGAGGAGGTTGCTCTCTTCTCTCAGGTGGCCAGCACCAGAACAAGAGGACACAGCCTCAGGCTGTGCCAGGGGAGATTTAGGCTGGAGGTGAGGAGAAAGTTCTTCCCTGAGAGAGTCATTGGACACTGGAATGGGCTGCCCGGGGAGGTGGTGGAGTCGCCGTCCCTGGAGCTGTTCAAGGCAGGACTGGACGTGGCACTTGGTGATCTATGAGGTCTCTTCCAATCCCAATAATACTGTGATACTGTGAGAAAAAAAGCAGGGAGAAAATTCATGGTTGCAACTCGGAGCACAGGCTCTACCTGGCATGGCAATGTTAATCAGCAGAGCCATTTTCTGATAATGCACTGGTTTTGAAATATCAAATTGGGTTGTTTCTCCTTCTTATCTTCACTCCTATTTGTGACATTATTTTTTCCCCTGATCTTTTTCTTTTTTTTTTTTTCAGTAGGAAAAGTTCTGTGGTACAGGCAAACTAAACCAAACTAAGCCTGCTGCAACCTGAGGGCATTTCTTCTCATCAGACCACTTAGAATCATAGAATCAGTCAAAGTTGCAAAGAACTTCAAGAATCAACCCATTCCAACCCCTCTACCATGGGCAGGGACACCTCACACTAGATCAACTTGCCCAGAGGCACATCCAGCCTGGCCTTAAACACCTCCAGGGATAAGGTTTCCACCACCTCCCTGGACAACCTGTTCCAGGTCTCACCACCTTCATGCTGAAGAACTCCTTCCTAACATCTAGTCTGAATCTACCCATTTCTAGCTTGGTTCCATTCCCCTCAGTTCTATCACTACCTGACAGCCTAAAAACCCACACTTCCTTTTTACTGTCCCCTACCTAATGTTTCATGAGCAGCTGTTGATGTCCAGAGAGTGCCTGAAAGTAAAACTCTTCAGAGAACCATTCTCTAACTCCATCAAGGCTGGTGCTAAACCACATCCCTCAGCACTGCATCTCTGTGTCTCTGAAAACACCTCCAGGGATATGGATTCAACTCCCTCCTCCCCAAGGAGCCTCTTCCACAGGTTGAGAACCATTGCAGTCAAAAAGGTTATTTCAATATCCAAACTAAACCTCCCCTGGTGCAACCTGAGGGGATTTCCTCTCATCCTACCACCTGTGATTGAGGACAACAGACTGACCCCCACCTCACTCCAACCTCAAGTCACTTGTAGAGAGCAAGGAGGTCTCTCCTCAACCTCCTTCTCTCCAGGATAAACACCCCCAGCTCTCTCAGCTGCCCCTCACCAGCTCTCTTCTCCAAACCCTTTGCCAGCTTTGTTGCCCTTCTCTGGACCCACTCCAGCACCTCCATCTCCTTCTCGGAGCGAGGGCCTCAAAACACAGGCAGCAGAGTGAGCTGCTGAAGGAGATGTGCTCCAGACAGGAGCACAGCTGCTCACTCCTCTTTGCATCAAAGACTTATTCCTGGAGACAGGCATTTGCTTCAGTGGTCAGCCTCCAAGAGATAGCTTCTCGCTAAGCCTCATCCCAGTTAACACACCTCAAACACTGGGTTCACTTTTGGGCCCCCTCACTGCAAGGTAGGCAGGCAGCTGCTGGAGCGTCTCCAGAGACAGGCAGCAAGGCTGGGGAAGGCTCTGGACACCAGGCTTGGTGAGGAAGGAGAGGCTGAGGGAAGTGAGGTTGTTTATCCTGGGGAAGAGGAGGCTGAGGGGAGATCTCATTGCTCACTACAGCTCCCTGAAAGGAGGTTGCAGTGAGGTGGGGGTTGGTATCCCTAGGACCAGGTGATACAATGAGAGGAAATGACCTGAAATTGTGCCAGGGGAGGTTAATACTGGAGATTTGGAAAAAATGTTTCTTGCAGGAGTGGTCTGGCATTGGAACAGGCTGCCCAGGGAGGTGGTGGAGTTATTGTCCCTGGAGGTGTACAAGAAATGTGTGGCTGTGGCACTCTGATACATGGTTTAATGGCCACGGTGGTGTCAGGTTGATGATTGGATTTGGTGATCTTAGAGCTCTTTTCCAACCAGAACAACTTTATGCTTTTATCAAACAACATCTATAGGATAGCTCTTGACTTTCCTTGCAAAGCAACAGTAGTAAATTCACGCCAAATGCATGCTCAGACCTTTGGGACTACTCCTGTAGGCTAGTGGGGGAAAGTTCCTATCCTATGAACCCTGAAAGTGTTCAGGGTTCTCAGTGCATCTGAGTCAAAGAGAAGTAGGTGACAGTAGCCATTAAAAACTTGGATGGAAAACTTGGATAGAAAGACTGGGGAGTGCATATTGCATTCTAAAATGTGTATCTGTAGAGGGTTCAATGGATAGGAGAGATTGGAGATCATAGTATCATCAGGGTTGGAAGAGACCTCACAGATCATCAAGTCCAACCCTTTAGCACAGAGCTCAAGGCCAGACCATGGCACCAAGTGCCACGTCCAGTCCTGCACCTCCCCGGGCAGCCCATTCCAGTGTCCAATGACTCTCTCAGGGAAGAACTTTCTCCTCACCTCCAGCCTAAATCTCCCCTGGCACAGCCTGAGGCTGTGTCCTCTTGTTCTGGTGCTGGCCACCTGAGAGAAGAGAGCAACCTCCTCCTGGCCACAACCTCCCCTCAGGTAGTTGCAGACAGCAATAAGGTCTCCCCTGAGCCTCCTCTTCTCCAGGCTAACCAATCCCAGCTCCCTCAGCCTCTCCTCGTAGGGCTGTGCTCAAGGCCTCTCCCCAGCCTCCTCGCCCTTCTCTGGACACGCTCAAGCATCTCAATGTCCCTCCTAAACTGGGGGGCCCAGAACTGAACACAGCACTCAAGGTGTGGTCTAAGCAGTGCAGAGTACAGGGGCAGAATGACCTCCCTGCTCCTGCTGGCCACACCATTCCTGAGGCAGGCCAGGATGCCACTGGCTCTCTTGGCCACCTGGGCACACTGCTGGCTCATGTTCAGGTGGGTACCAATCAGCACCCCCAGATCCCTCTCTGTCTGGCTGCTCTCAGCCACTCTGACCCCAGCCTGTATCTCTGCATGGGGTTGCTGTGGCCAAAGTGCAGCACCCTGCACTTGGAGCTATTGAAGCCATCCCCTTGGACTCTGCCCATCTGTGCAGGTGGTCAAGGTCCTGCTGCAGAGCCCTTCTGCCCTCCAACCCAGCCACATCTGCCCCCAGCTTGGTGTCATCTGCACACTTGCTGATGACTGACTCCATGCCCTCATCCAGGTCATCTATGAAGATGTTAAAGAGGATGGGGCCCAGCACTGATCCCTGAGGGACACCACTAGTGACAGCTGCCAGCTGGATGTGGCACCATTCACCACCACTCCCTGGGTCTGGCCCTCCAACCAGTTCCTAACCCAGCACAGAGTGTTGCCATCCAAGCCATGGCAGGCTGTCATTAGAAGTTGTCAGGACCCTGAAAGGAGGAGGGGAAACTGAGATGGCAGAGCAGGAGGGAAAAGTGGAAATGAAACTGGGGGGTTGGGGGTTGGGTTTTCCTTTTTGTTTTTTTTCCAAAGGCAGTTGACAACCTTGATCTGCTTCACACATAAATGGAGCTTAGACAACCTTGATCTGCTTCACACATAAATGGAGCTTAGACAACCTTAATCTGCTTCATACATGGAGCATACATAAATGGAGCTTAGACAGCCTTGATCTGCTTCATACATAAATGGAGCTTTGAAGAGCTGAGATATTCCCCACCTAATTGGGTGCCAAAGTTCATGATCATCCTCACAACCCCCAACTATTCCAAAATTTCATTTTTTTTTCTCCTTTCTAATGTTGATTTTTAAATTTGCTTTGGACATTTTATGTAAAAAGTGCTGCAATGACTTTCCCAGAGGCAAATTCCACCTTTTGGAGTGCAAAGTGTTACTTCTGATTTCTAAAAGAATTAGGCTAAAGAACCTTTTTCTTCTTTTCTCATTATAAGCATTGGAGTTGGTGTTGGGTTTTGGTTGGTTTTTTTTTTCTCTCTAGTTATCATTTGAATTACCTAGATCTAGATCTAGACATCACTTGAGTTATCTTTTTAATTTTGAAGTGCCCATGGGGATGTGATTGTGTTTGCCATGTGGTTTTCAGCTGAAAAAGTGAACTGGTAAGGTTTAAGCTCTGCCTGATGTGGAGGAGGACTTTAAACAGAGGTTTCATGGTCTGGTTGACTGGCTAGGGCTGGGTGCTAGGTTGTACTGGATGAGCTTGGAGGACTGGATGTTAGGAGGAAGTTGTTGGCAGAGAGAGTGATTGGCATTGGAATGGGCTGCCCAGGGAGGTGGTGGAGGCACTGTCCCTGGAGGTGTTGAAGCAAAGCCTGGATGAGGGACTTAGTGCCATGGTCTGGTTGACTGGCTAGGGCTGGTTGGACTGGATGATCTTGGAGATCTAAGTGAGAGGAGGTCAACCTGTTTGATTCTATGATTTTCTGATTCTGTGAACTTGTGCCAAGAAGAGAGGGCATGGCCTGAAGCTGTACCAGGGGAGGGTTAGGTTGGATGCTAGGAAGCAGTTCCTGGTGGAAAATGGAATTAGAGACTGGATTGAATTGCCCAGGGAGGTGATGGAATCTCTGTCTGTGGAGGTGTTTAAGGACAGCTTGGTTGTGGCACTCAGTGCCATGCTCTGGTCACGGTGGTGCTGTTAGGTCATAGGCTAGACCTGGTCACCTCAGAGGTCTATGCCAGCTTCAGGAGTGTGATTCTGTATTGAGTGGGAACAATGTGTCATGCTTCACACCAGACTTGGTAGTCAGACAATGCTTGAACTCTGTTCTTAAAGGTCTGCAGGGAATTGGCATCTTCACTGTTGTCCAGAGGGAGAAGGGAGGCTCTGCTCTGCCTTGCTGTTCACGCTGTTGTGTCTTAGAGGTTTTTTTCCCTCTCCTCTCTGTCTCTTCTGCCTTTTATAATAGAATCAATGAATGGTTTGGGTGGAAGGGACCTCCAAAGGTCATGTAGACCAACCTCCTCTGCAGTAAGCAGGGACATCCTCAATTAGATCAGCTAGATTTTTCTTCAATATGTTTTACAGAGAGTTTTTTGCCTTTGTAGGAGCTGTTTTTCATCTTGCACCTCTAAACAACTGAACTCATTATTCTTGTGTTTCCTGTGTTCCTTTATTGTTGGGTTTTTTTGTTTCCTTCTCTTCATTGCTTATTCCCTGACCTCTTATCATTCAGAAATTGTCCATAAGCTTCATTATTTTTCCTAACCAGTGTAGCTCTACTCTCCTTCCTTTGGTCTCCTCACTTTTGAAACAATCAGATCTTCAGCATCTCCTATGTGTTTTGGTGCATTAGAAATAACATCTTCCTTCTGCAGCCATAGAATCACCTCCCAAGTTCAGCCAGTCCAACCCCCCCTGCAGTCAGCAGGGATACCCTCAACTAGAGCCCAGAGCCCTGTCCAGCCTCACCTGGACAGTCTCTGGGGATGTTGACCCAACCACCTCCTTGGGCAACCTGTTGCAGTGTTCCAGCACCCTCATCGTGCAGACCTTGCTCCTCACATCCAGTCTCAATCTGCTCTAGTTTGAAGCTTTTTTCCTTGTTCTGTCCCTGCAAGCCTCTGCAAACAGTCTCTCTGCAGCCTTCTTGTAGCCCTCTTCAGGTCCCCACTCTTAGGTCTGCCTGGAGCCTTCTGTTCCCCAGCCTGCACACCCCCTCAAGCCTGTCCTCCTCGCAGAGCTGCTCCAGCCCCAGGATTAACTTAGTGGCCCTCCTTTGGACTTGTTTTCTTAGTGTTGTCATCTTATTGTTACTCTCCAGAGGTCCCTTCCAACCCCTGACATCCTCTGATCCTGTGATCTTTAAGGTCCCTTCCAACCCATGCCATTCTCTGAGGGCATGAATGCCAATTCTGGCCAAGGAGCAATTGGCTATTTCTAGGTGTCTAGTAGAATCATAGAATCAAGCAGGTTGGAAGAGACCTCCAAGCTCATCCAGTCCAACCTAGCACCCAGCCCTAGCCAGTCAACCAGACCATGGCACTAAGTGCCTCATCCAGGCTTTTCTTGAACACCCCCAGGGATGGTGCCTCCACCACCTCCCTGGGCAGCCCATTCCAATGTCAATCACTCTCTCTGCCAACAACTTCCTCCTAACATCCAGCCTAGACCTCCCCTGGCACAACTTGAGACTGTGTCCCCTTGTTCTATTGCTGGTTGCCTGGCAGAAGAGCCCAACCCCACCTGGCTACAGTGCCCCTTCAAGTAGTTGTAGACAGTAATAAGATCACCCCTGAGCCTCCTCTGCTGCAGGCTGCACACCCCCAGCTCCCTCAGCCTCTCCTCATAGGGTTTGTGTTCCAGGCCCCTCACCAGCTTTGTTGCCCTTCTCTGGACACCTTCCAGCACCTCAACATCTCTCTTGAATTGAGGGGCCCAGAGTGGGACACAGCACTCAAGGTGTGGCCTGAGCAGTGCTGAGTACAGGGGCAGAATAACCTCCCTTGTCCTGCTGGCCAATGGGAGCCTTTCAGTGGAAAGCTCAGGAGTGATATTTTGATTCCTGGAAAAACACATCAGGATGTTTTTCTGTATCTTCTCCTGCATAAGAATGATGACTAATTAGAGGTATGAAGGGAAGTTCATTATTTATTAGGTTTAATCAAGTTGTGAGGCAGCAGACAATTCCTCTTGTTGGATGGTGAGTCACTGGGCTGCCAAAGCCTGGAGCAGGCTGCCCAGGGAATTGGTTGAATCATCATCCCTGGATGTATTGAAAAGCTACCTGGATGTGGTGCTTTGGTGTGTGGTGTAACAGTGGCCCTGGTAGAGTTAGATATGGTAGGAATTAATGGTCACAAAAGGTCTTTTTCAGCTGTAGTGATTCTGTGATGCTTTTACATCTCTCTCAGAGACAACAGTCTCACTAGTCCTGTCTTTCCTGCACTCCTCTGGTTACTCTGTTTTCTCTCCATAAGACCATGAGGTGAGGGTGGTGAGACACTGGTACAGGTTGCTCAGGGAGGCTGTGGCTGCTCCCTCCCTGAAGGTGTTCAAGGCCAGGTTGGTTGAGGCCTTGAGCAACCTGTTCTAGTGGGAGGTGTCCCTGCCTATGGCACGGGGTTGGAACTGGCTGAGCTTTGAGGTCCCCTCCAACCTAAGCCATTCTATGATTCTATAACCTCCAGAAGCTGTTAGAGCTATTTAGAGAGACCTCTCCACAAAACATTTTTTTCCAGTGCTGGTTAATCCTCCATTGTGATTTGCATTTATCCTTGCTGAATAGCAACCCCTTTGAGAGGCAAATATATGCCACTTGCCCAAACTCAGATGGTGCTGGGTAACAAAATAGAAATAAGAAGTTCTCTTCTCCTCTGTTCCAAGTCTGTTACTGTAGGTGATACAGTTTGGACAGGCTTCAGAAGTGGGCCCAAGCCAGCCTTGTGAAATTCAGTAAGGTGTAGTGCATGGTCCTGCACCTGGGTTGGAGTAATTCCAAGTGCACATCCAGCCTGGGTAAAGAGTGGGCTCTGCAGCGGGACCTTGACCACCTGCACAGATAGGCAGAGTCCAAGGGGATGGCTTCAATAGCTCCAAGTGCAGGGTGCTGCACTTTGGCCACAGCAACCCCATGCAGAGATACAGGCTGGGGTCAGAGTGGCTGGAGAGCAGCCAGACAGAGAGGGATCTGGGGGTGCTGATTGATACCCACCTGAACATGAGCCAGCAGTGTGCCCAGGTGGCCAAGAGAGCCAGTGGCATCCTGGCCTGCATCAGGAATGGTGTGGCCAGCAGGAGCAGGGAGGTCATTCTGCCCCTGTACTCTGCACTGGTTAGACCACACCTTGAGTGCTGTGTTCAGTTCTGGGCCCCACAGTTTAGGAGGGACATTGAGATGCTTGAGTGTGTCCAGAGAAGGGCAACGAGGCTGGGGAGAGGCCTTGAGCACAGCCCTACGAGGAGAGGCTGAGGGAGCTGGGATTGGTTAGCCTGGAGAAGAGGAGGCTCAGGGCAGACCTTATTGCTGTCTGCAACTACCTGAGGGGAGGTTGTGGCCAGGAGGAGGTTGCTCTCTTCTCTCAGGTGGCCAGCACCAGAACAAGAGGACACAGCCTCAGGCTGTGCCAGGGGAGATTTAGGCTGGAGGTGAGGAGAAAGTTCTTCCCTGAGAGAGTCATTGGACACTGGAATGGGCTGCCCGGGGAGGTGGTGGAGTCGCCGTCCCTGGAGCTGTTCAAGGCAGGACTGGACGTGGCACTTGGTGCCATGGTCTGGCCTTGAGCTCTGTGCTAAAGGGTTGGACTTGGTGATCTGTGAGGTCTCTTCCAACCTTGGTGATACTGTGGTACTGTGATAATGGAGAAGGGATTGGGGGTGTCAGTTGATAACAACCTCCCCATGAACCAGCACTGGTTGCTACCAGCCCAGAGCCAGCTGTGTGCTGGCTGCATTCAGAGCATGGAGAGCAGCAGCAGAGGGAGGGGATTCTGTCCCTCTGCTGAGACCCCACCTGTAGTACTGCATCCAGTTCTGGTGCCCGCAAAGTAAAAGGGACATGAAGCTGCTGGAGCAGTTCCAAAGGAGGGTTGTGAAGATGATCAGGGACTGGAGAACCTCCTCTGTGGCAACTGGCTGAGAGACTTGGGCCTCTGCAGCCTGTGGAAGAGAGGATGCTGGGGAGACCTTAGATCAGCCTTCCACTACATGAAGAGGGCTACAAGAAAGTCATGGAGGGACTTTTGACAAGGGCTTGTAGTGATAGAATGGGGGAAAATGGCTTTGAGCTGGAAGAGGGGAGATTGAGACTGGAGATGAGGAAGAAATTCTTTCTAGTGGGTGTGGTGAGACACTGGAACAGGTTGCCCAGGGTAGGTCTTGGATGACCCCCCCGGAGGTTTTCGAGGTCAGGTCAGATTAGGCAACCCATGATACTTTAGTGAGCCAACTCAGGAAGCGTGGGATGGAAGAGCAGACTGTGAGGTGGATTAGGAACTGGTTACAAGATAGAGTTCAAAGAGTGGTCATCAACGATGCCAGGTCCAGCTGGAGAGCTGTAACCAGTGGAGTCCCCCAGGGACCAGTGCTGCTCATCTTACTTGCTCACTGTGCTAGCACAAGGAGCAATGGATTTAAGTTGAGCACAGGAGGTTCCACCTCAACACAAGGGGGAAATTCTTTACTCTAAGGGTCGCAGAGCACTGGAACAGGCACCCCAGAGAGGTGGTGGAGTCTCCTCCTGTTGAGCTTTTCAAGGCCTGTCAGGATGTGTTCCTCTGTGATCTGTGATTCTGTGGTCCTGCTCTGGCAGGGGGTTGGACTCGATAATCTCCTTGGGTCCCTTCCAACCCCTAACATCCTGTGGTCCTATGAACCTGGCCGAGTGGAAGGTGTCCCAGGAGAGTTGTACCTGAATGATCTTTAAGGTCCTTTCCAACCTAAGCCATTCTGTGAATCTATGACATGAAGTACAAGTCCATATGAAAATCCTTTTTAATTCCTGCAACCTACTTTTGGCATCCCTGCCTTGGCAAGTAGGTTGGAGTGAATGAGCTCCAGAGGTTCCTCCCAGCCCCTACCGTGCTGTGATTCTCTGACTCTGTAATTCCTCCTTCTGAAACAAGACTCTGACAGCAATTTGAAATGGAAACAACCCATAAATAAATTAAGGAAGCAAAGAAATGTTTTAAACTGAAGTAAACATCAGTGGTTCTTTTAAGGAACCTTCTATTTGGGGCCCTTCTAGTTAGTGGCCACAGAGTCCTATTTCCAAAGTACTCATTAGTGGTTGTGATTAATTAGTGTGAAGAATAATGAGGTATCTGAAATGAGAGAGCAGCAATAATTAAATGGATTTGCTTAAATTCCAGGATTAATAAACCCCAATTATTCTCAGCTGTAACTGGCACAGATTTTGTTTGTGTCTCCCTTTCTCGAGCTCTCAGAATGCAAACAAAAGAAAGTAATTGTAAATGAACACAAAGTTCAGTGAAGCCTCAAAGCCTTGCCAGGACAGCTCTGTGTGCAGAGCTCCATGAACTGATCCTCTGAGCACTCCCATGCACCAATATAGGCTGGGTAGTGCCTGGCTGGAGAGCAGCCCTGAGGAGAGGGGCTTGGGGGTGCTGGTGGAGGAGAAGCTCAACAGGAGCCAGCAGTGTGCACTTGCAGCCCAGAGAGCCAAGCAGAGCCTGGGCTGCAGCCAGAGCAGTGTGGGCAGCAGGGTGAGGGAGGGGATCCTGCCCCTCTGCACTGCTCTGCTGAGACCCCACCTGGAGCACTGTGTCCAGTGCTGGAGCCCCTGGGACAGGAAAGGTCTGGAGGTGCTGGAAGGTGCCCAGAGAAGGGCCACGAGGCTGAGCACAGGGCTGGAGCTGCTCTGCTGTGGGGACAGGCTGAGAGAGTTGGAGCTGTTCAGTCTGGAGAAGAGAAAGCTGCAAGGAGACCTTCTTGTGGCCTGCCAGTGTCTGAAAGGGGTACAGGAAAGCTGGGGAGGGACTTTGTAGGGAGTCAGGTAGTGATAGGACTGGGGGGATAGAACAAAGCTGGAAATGGGTAGATTCAGACTGGATGTTAGGAAGAAGTTCTTCATCATGAGGGTGGTGAGAGACTGGCAGAGGTTGCCCCTGGAGGTGGTGGAAGCCTCATCCCTGGATGTTTTTAAAGGCCAGGCTGGATGTGACTCTGGGCAAGGTGATCTAGTATGAGGCTGGAGCCAGGCTCTGCTGGGTGATGCCCAATGACAGCACAAGGGGCAGTGGTGGAAGCTGAGGCATAGGAAGTGCCATGGAAACAGGAGGAATTTTTTCCCTGTGGAGTTGACAGAACCCTGGAAGAGGCAGCACAGGGGGGTTGTGGAGTCTCCCTCTCTGGAGATATTTAAACCCCACCTGGATGTGTTTGTGTGATCTGCTGTGGGGGCTCCTGCTGTGGCAAAGGGGCTGGACTGTCTGAGCTCTGCAGTTCCCTTCTGGTGCAGACCATTCTGTTATTCTATAAGCCATATCACCATGTGCAAGGCAAAGAATAAGAAGTCTAAGCATATCTAGGTGGTTTGGCAAGAGTTTCACAGCAAGAACTCTTTAGGCTGTCTTTAATGAGTTTTAAGACTGCATCTAAATATTTAAGAGCAGAAACATCTGCTCTAAAAAGGGCCTGTTTAGATTGAGGCTGTGCTTGGTGTAGTGTGCTGAGCAATATCCAACCACAGATGGTTTTACAGCATCACAGTATCATCAGGGTTGGAAGAGACCTCACAGATCATCAAGTCCAACCCTTTAGCACAGAGCTCAAGGCCAGACCATGGCACCAAGTGCCACGTCCTGTCCTGCCTTGAACAGCTCCAGGGACGGCGACTCCACCACCTCCCCGGGCAGCCCATTCCAGTGTCCAATGACTCTCTCAGGGAAGAACTTTCTCCTCACCTCCAGCCTAAATCTCCCCTGGTGCAGCCTGAGGCTGTGTCCTCTTGTTCTGGTGCTGGCCACCTGAGAGAAGAGAGCAACCTCCTCCTGGCCACAACCTCCCCTCAGGTAGTTGCAGACAGCAATAAGGTCTGCCCTGAGCCTTCTTTTCTCCAGGCTAACCAATCCCAGCTCCCTCAGCCTCTCCTCGTAGGGCTGTGCTCAAGGCCTCTCCCCAGCCTCCTCGCCCTTCTCTGGACACACTCAAGCACCTCAATGTCCCTCCTAAACTGGGGGGCCCAGAACTGAACACAGCACTCAAGGTGTGGTCTAAGCAGTGCAGAGTACAGGGGCAGAATGACCTCCCTGCTCCTGCTGGCCACACCATTCCTGAGGCAGGCCAGGATGCCACTGGCTCTCTTGGCCACCTGGGCACACTGCTGGCTCATGTTCAGGTGGGTATCAATCAGCACCCCCAGATCCCTCTCTGTCTGGCTGCTCTCAGCCACTCTGACCCCAGCCTGTATCTCTGCATGGGGCTGCTGTGGCCAAAGTGCAGCACCCTGCACTTGGAGCTATTGAAGCCATCCCCTTGGACTCTGCCCATCTGTCCAGGTGGTCAAGGTCCTGCTGCAGAGCCCTTCTGCCCTCCAACCCAGCCACATCTGCCCCCAGCTTGGTGTCATCTGCACACTTGCTGATGACTGACTCCATGCCCTCATCCAGGTCATCTATGAAGATGTTAAAGAGGATGGGGCCCAGCACTGATCCCTGAGGGACACCACTAGTGACAGCTGCCAGCTGGATGTGGCACCATTCACCACCACTCTCTGGGTCCAGCCCTCCAGCCAGTTCCTAACTCAGCATTCTGACTTTCTCTACTGCTCTATCAATCTCTAGATAGTATATCACAGTGTCCTTGTTTTGCATCTGCTGGTCTTCAAGTAAATACAATCTTTGTTGGTTGGTTTTTATGTTTTCTATATGTTTTTATGTAGCAAAACTGAGTTTCTAAAGCTGTCACAACCACACAAGCCTAATGCCTTACTGATCACTCAGAGTCCATGGCTGAAAAAAATACATAATCCTAAATAGAGATGGTCTGATACCATCCCAGGAGATATTACTGCTGCTAACTTTAATAAAATAAAATTGACTTGCTCTCTTTATCCTGACCACAATCACATTCTTATAACAAGCCAAAATGACACACTGGGAACCTTTACTGAAATGAGGAATTCAAAGACTTGATCCTCAGCTCAGGAAAATTCTCTCTCCTGCTGAAAGCTGCTCCCTCCTGTATTTGGCTTGGACCATAAAGTCTCTTTGGTCTATAGTCAAGATGAGTTATTCAAGCTGGGGAAGACCTCTAAGATCACCAAGTTCAATTGTCACCCTGTGACCACCACGGTGTTGAACTGTGTCCCAGAGCCCCATAGGGTAGGAACTTTTCCCCATTAACCTGTACATAGGAAGCCACAAGGGTCTGAGTATGCATTTGCTGCCTCTCAAGGAGAAGTAAAAAAATATCCTATTAGATGTTTTTACAGAGTCATAGGTCTGGGTTGGATAGGAAAAGACCTCTTACAATTGAATCCATCTCCCTATCTCAGAGACCCGTGGCCATTAAACCCTGTCTCCAGAGTGCCATGGCCACAGGTTTCTTCAGCACCTCCTTGGATGGAGACTCCACTATGTCCCTGGCCAGCCTGTTCCAATATCTGAACACTCTTAGCAGGAAAAAAAATTTTCCTAATATCCAACCTAAACCTCCTCTGGCACAATTTCAGGTAATTTCATCTTGGTTTTTACAGTATCTGAAGGAGACCTACAAGAAGGCTGCGGGGAGGCTGTTTACAAAGGCCTACAGGGACAGGATGAAGGCAATGGCTGCAGCAGAGCAGATTAAGATTAAGATTAAGAGGAACAGGTTCTGCACCATGAAGGTGCTGGAACACTGCAGCAGGTTGACCAGGGCAGTGCTTGGGGCTTCACCCATCCCATCTAAACCTCTCCTGGCAAAACTTGAGACTGTGTCTCCTTGTTCTGTTGCTGGTTGCCTGGGAAAAGAGACCAACCCCCACCTGGCTACAGCCTCCCTTCAGGTAGTTGTAGAGATGCCATGTATAGGCTGGATTTAGGAGGAAGTTTGACACAGAGAGAGTGATTGACATTGGAATGGGCTGCCCAGGGAGGAGGTGGAGTCACCATCCCTGGAGGTGTTAAAAAAAAGATTAGATGGAGCACTCAGTGCCATGGTCTGGTTGATTGGACAGGGCTGTGTGATAGGTTGGACTGGATGAGCTTGGAGGTCTCTTCCAACCTGGTTGCTTCTGTGATTCTATGATTTCAGTCCCCTTGTCCAGATCATCAGTGAAGATACTGAACAGGCTCCAGACAAGGAGACTGCACAGCCTCTCTGGGCAGCCTGTGCCACTGCTCTCTCACCCTTACAGCAAAGAAGTTCTTCCTCCTCTTGAGCTGCAGCTTCCTGTGCTGCAGTTTCCATCCCTTGCCCCTTGGCCTATGGCAGGGCACAAGTCAGTAGAGGCTGTGCCTGTGCCTTCCTTCCTGACCCCCAGCCCTCAGACATTGCTCAGCTCCCTCTCAGCCTTCTCCTCTGCAGACTGAACAGCCCCAGGGCTCTCAGCCTCTGCTCACCAGGCAGTGCTCCAGGCCCTTCAGCATCCTTGCAGCCCTGCCTTGGACTCTCTCCAGCAGATCTCTGTTGATCCCTCTTGAAGTGGGGAGCCCAGAACTGGAAGCAATATCCATCTGTTAAAGCACAGCTTCTAAACTTACAGGAAATAGTTCTCTTCAAGTCATTAATTCCACACTGAGAAGAGTCAAACCATCACTTCTCTCTGGTTGCTGCTTTTTAAAGCTCAGTCAGATGAGTCATGCAGATGCATTTCTATGAAGGTTTCTTTTCCTGGTGGTGTGTTTTTGTGGGGGGCACAAAGATGCCTCTCCAGCCTTCTCTAAGCAGAGCAGCATTAATGGGGCATTTGGAATACTGTGCATTAGAAGTACTGGTGCAGAAGTTATCAGAGATTGCCCTGAATGGTAGAGGTGTCAGCTGGAAAAGACCTTGAAGATCATTGACTCCAACCATTGGAGAGAGATTGCTTGCAAAGGCCTGCAGGGACAGGATGAGGGCAGTGGCTTCAAAGTAGAGCAGAGCAGATTGAGATTGGATGTTAGGAACAAGTTCTGTACCAGCAGGACACTGAAACATTGCAACAGGTTGCCCAGGGAGGTGGTTGTGTCCCCATGCCTGGAGATACTCAAGGTGAGGCTGGACAATGCTGTGAGCAACCTGATCTAGCTGAGAATGTCCCTTCTGACTGAGGTTGGATTGGATGAGTTTTGGAGATCCCTTCCGACTCAAACCATTCTGTGTCTCTATGACCTAGCACCACCATGGCCATTAAACTGTGTGCCAGAGTGCCATGCCCACAACTTTCTGAAACACTTCCAGGGATACTGACTCCTCCTCCTCCCTGAGCAGCCTGTTCCAATGCCTATCAGTATCTTAATATCAATATAAACCACCCCTGGTGCAACTGGAGACCATTTCCTTTCATTCTATCATTTGTTGCTAGAGAGAAGAGACCAACCCTTGCCTTATTCCAGCCTCCTTTCCAGGAGTTGTAAGCAGTCCTGAGTCTCCTCTTCTTCAGTCTGAGAAAACAAACCCAGCTCCCTCAAAACAATCCCAGTTCTCTCATATTCTTTGTCTTCCATTTGAGCATGGTACAAAGTCACTTGTAAATATGTCTGATAAATAATTATCCAGAAGTCCAGGAAATTCCTTATGGTTCTGGGTTTTCCCTTTTCTCTATTTCAAGTGACCATTCTTTTTGTGCTGGTCAGCAGCAATAAGCCAAGGAGAATTGGCTACTATTTGGAACAGAGAAGGTTTCAGCTCAACATGAGAAGAAACTTCTTTAGAGTGAGGCTGCCAGAGCCCTGGAGCAGGCTGCCCAGAGAGGTTGTAGTCTCCTGTTCTGGAGCCTTTCCAACCCCACCTGGATGCATTCCTGTGTGGGCTACCCTGGGTGATGCTGCTTTGGCAGCAGCATTGGACTGGATGATCTCTGGAGGTCCCTTCCAACCTCTAACTTTTGGTGATAGTGTGATCTGCACTCACTCAATGGAAGCTTCCACAGGAATATATCCATTACTAATTTAAAACCAGTTCCTTTGTTTTACTCAAAGGTTCACTTCTGGGCACTCTCACTGGAGGCATTCAAAAGCCACCTGGATGTGTGCCTCTGTGACCTGTCCTAGGTGACCCTGCTCAGGCAGAGGGCATGGACTGGATAATATTTTGAGGTGCCTTCTAACCCCTGACGTTGGTTATGTGACAGAGGTCCCAAACCCCTCCCATTCTGCAGTGTTTATTGTCTCATCACCTGCAGTGAAATGTGACTGTGCACTAGAGCTGGTCCATGGCTGAGGAGCAGCTTTTTTCACTTGGCTTCGTGGAGCTGAGCCATTTGACAGTTTTATTCAAGGCATATAAAATAATAGGATCTTATATCCCTTAGCCAATAGGCTTCATTTTACAATGTAAGGAATAGCCCCTCACTTCCACCCTCCACAGCCTGCCTTGGTTTACTTATTGTTAGGAAGAAGTTGTCTGCAGTGAAGGTGGTGAAACACTGGCAGAAGTTGCCCAGGGAGGTTGTGGCTGCTCCCTCCCTGGAGGTGCTCAAGGTCAGGTTGGCTGAGGCCTTGAGTGACCTGTTCTAGTGGGAGGTGTCCCTGCCTATGGTGGGGTTTGGAGTTGAATGAGTTTTGAGGTCACTTCCAACCTAAACCATTCTATGATTCAAGTGCAGGATCCAAAACTTGGCTTTCATAGAATCATAGAGTCAACCAGGTTGGAAGAGACCTCCAAGATCATCCAGTCCAACCAGCCCTAGCCAATCAACCAGACCATGGCACTAAGTGCCTCAGCCAGGCTTTGCTTGAAGACCCCCAGGGACGGTGCCTCCACCACCTCCCTGGGCAGCCCATTCCAATGCCAATCACTCTCTGCCAACAACTTCCTCCTAACATCCAGCCTAGACCTCCCCTGGCACAACTTGAGACTGTGTCCCCTTGTTCTGTTGCTGGTTGCCTGGGGGAAGAGGCCAACCCCCACCTGGCTACAGTGCCCCTTCAGGTAGTTTGTTAAACTTCATACAGTTGACCTCAACCTGTTGATCCAGCCTGGCCAGATCCCTTTGCAGAGCCTTCCTGCCTTCAAGCACCAGCACTCCCACTCAGTTTAGTGTCAGATACCTGCTAATTGCAAGCCTTATAATCTTTATTCTTTGGAAGATATCACCAAATCTAACAAGGAGCACAAATATTTGCTGTCATGTTTTGATGTTAGACCAAATAACAGGAAAGGGGTGAAAAAAGTGTCAGTTTCTAATTAGAGCAGCACTAATATATTGATTTCTTTCTGGCTCTGCTGGTGAACAGGTTAAATTGCTGTGAAATCTTTTTTCTATATGTGTTTTTTAAAGTGCATTTGCAAATGACTGAGTTGCAAAATGCTGCTACCTCTAAGTTTCATCAATAACCATCAGTAAGAGAGGTCTGAGTAACGCTTAGAGGAGGTTAACCCTTTCATTGTTAAATAAAAAAACAGACAAGTAGCTTAAAAACCATAAAATCAGCTTTTCTGAACAGTCCTTTCCTGTCAAAACAGGAGCCACCAGCTTTGAAATATTGTAATTTGAGCTAGGATCACAGGCTCACAGGATGTTAGAGGTTGGAAGGGACCCAAAGAGATCATCAAGACCATACAGTCTAGCTCAGGTCACTGAAGTACTTTGCAGTTCTTACTTTGAAGTGATTACAGGTATCAGAAGGTTAAATCACAGAATTACACAACCTTAGAGACTGGAAGGGACCTCCAGAGATTGTCCAGTCCAACACTTCTGCCAATAGCAGCATCACACAAGAAGGCATCCAGGTGGGGTTGGAAAGGCTCCAGAGCAGGGGACTCCACAACCTCTCTGGGCAGCCTGGAACTGTCTCTTTAAAAAGTTTCTCCTCATGCTGAGCTGAAACCTTCTCTGTTCCAGTTTGTATCCATTGCTCCTTGGCTTATTGCTGTGCAGCACCCAAAAGAGCTTGGCCCCCTCCACTTGACCCCCAGCCCTCAGCTCTTGATAGACATTGCTCAGATCCCCTCTCAGCTTTCTCTTCTCCAGGCTAACCAGCCCCAGCTCCTGGCTGGTTTCTGTAGTGAACTGAGTGACAAACTGCACATTAACAAAGTCAGACCATTGTCACTTTTCTACTCAGGACTCTCAGACTGGAGCCAGGATGGATTCAGTTGCCCCCTTGTGAAACTCCACAGCCAAAGTGGAACCAACGCTCCTGCCCCACCGCTGGAGCATCTGGTGAGTGCGGTTCAGATCTTAGTGCTGGGTTTGATTTGGCATACTTGAATGATTAATTATGTTAATTATCGACCAAAATCTCACATCACAGAATCACAGAATGTTAGGCGTGGGAAGTGACCTTAAAAGCTTATCCAGCCTGACCCTCCTGCCACAGCAGGATCACCGAGGACAAGTCACACAGGGACACATTCAGATGGGTTTGGAAAACATCCACAGAAGGAGACTACACAGCCCCCATGGGCAGCATCTTCCAGGCTTCTGTCACCCTCTCAGGGAAATAATTCCTCCTCCTGTTTCCATGGCACTTCCTAGGCCTCAGCTTCCACCACTGCCCCTTGTGCTGTCATTGGGCATCACCCAGCAGAGCCTGGCTCCAGCCTCTGCCCACTCACCCTGCACATCCTTAGCATCATGACTGAGGTCACCTCTCAGGCTCCTCCTCTCCCAGCAGCACAGCCACAGCTCCCTCAGCCTGGCCACGTGAATGTCAAAATTCAATTAACTGATCCAACACTCAAAATATTTTGAGTTGAAGCCTCTTCAGCTAATCACTCCCTGGACATGTTCAAGGCCAGGCTGGACAGGTTCTAGAACAACCTGGTCTAGTGGAAGGTGTCTCATGCCCATAGCAGGGGAGTTGGAACTAGATGATCTTTAAGATCCCTTCTAACCCAAATCATTCCATGATTCTGTGATTCTCTGTTTCTGTGATCCTGGTGAGTCTTTGATTCTGTGGTTCTCTGATTCTAATGCAGAGATACAGGCTGGGGTCAGAGTGGCTGAGAGCAGCCAGACAGAGAGGGATCTGGGGGTGCTGATTGATACCCACCTGAAGATGAGCCAGCAGTGTGCCCAGGTGGCCAAGAGAGCCAGTGGCATCCTGGCCTGCCTCAGGAATGGTGTGGCCAGCAGGAGCAGGGAGGTCATTCTGCCCCTGTACTCTGCACTGGTTAGACCACACCTTGAGTGCTGTGTTCAGTTCTGGGCCCCCCAGTTTAGGAGGGACATTGAGATGCTTGAGCGTGTCCAGAGAAGGGCAACGAGGCTGGGGAGAGGCCTTGAGCACAGCCCTACGAGGAGAGGCTGAGGGAGCTGGGATTGGTTAGCCTGGAGAAGAGGAGGCTCAGGGCAGACCTTATTGCTGTCTGCAACTACCTGAGGGGAGGTTGTGGCCAGGAGGAGGTTGCTCTCTTCTCTCAGGTGGCCAGCACCAGAACAAGAGGACACAGCCTCAGGCTGTGCCAGGGGAGATTTAGGCTGGAGGTGAGGAGAAAGTTCTTCCCTGAGAGAGTCATTGGACACTGGAATGGGCTGCCCGGGGAGGTGGTGGAGTCGCCGTCCCTGGAGCTGTTCAAGGCAGGACTGGACGTGGCACTTGGTGCCATGGTCTGGCCTTGAGCTCTGTGGTAAAGGGTTGGACTTGATGATCTGTGAGGTCTCTTCCAACCCTGATGATACTGTGATGATACTGTGATACTGTAATCACACACAAAGAGTTTCAGCCACTGTATTTTTGGGCTACTAACCAATAGCTCAAAAACCCTCCAGAGGAGCAAAGCACAGACAGAAAGACCTTTAATGCATTTGTAATTCTAATGTATTAAAGAAACCATGGAAGTATGAGGTTCGGGACAACCACTGTGTGCAGTCTCTGAGTGCTCTTAAAGGAGGCCAGTAATGGAATTTAGATGAGTGTTATCTTCACCCAGATCACTGTCACTGTCCCTGGAGGCAATTCAAACACAGTGGACATTGTGCTGAGGGACATAGTTTAGTGATGACTTGGTCATGTTGGGTTAAAGGTTGGACTTTGGATCCTCACGAGTCCGTGGGACCGGATGGAATCCACCCTAGGGTGCTGAGAGAGCAGGCAGCTGAGCTGGCCAGGCCACTCTCCATCATTTATCAGCAGTCCTGGCTCACTGGAGAGGTCCCCAAAGACTGGAAGCTGCCAATGTGATACCCACACACAAGAAGGGCTGGAAGGAGGAGCCAGAAAACTACAGAGCTGTCAGCCTGACCTCAGTGCCAGGCAAGGTGATGGAACAGGTAATCTTGGGTGCCATCACACAGCACCTACAGGATAGCCAAGGGATCAGGCCCAGCCAGCATGGGGTTAGGAAGGGCAGGTCCTGTCTCACCAACCTGATCTCCTTTTGTGATCAGGTTCCTGCCTGGTGAATGTGGGGCAGGCTGTGGATGGAGTCTGCCTGGACTGCAGCAAAGCCTTTGGCACTGTCTGCCACAAGAAGCTCCTGGCCAAGCTGGCAGCTCCTGTCTTGGACAGATTCACTCTGTGCTGGGTCAGGAACTGGCTGGATGGCAGAGCGGAGAGAGTGGTGGTGAATGGTGCCACATCCAGCTGGCAGCTGTCACTGGTGGTGTGCCCCAGGGATCAGTGCTGGGCCCAGTCCTGTTCAATATCTTTATTGATGACCTGAACAAGGGGATTGAGTCCAGCATCAGTAAGTTTGCAGGTGACACCAAGCTAGGAGCAGGTGTGGAGCTGTTGGAAGGTAGGAGGGCCCTGCAGAGGGACCTGGCCAGGCTGCATGGGTGGGCAGAGGCCAAGGGGATGAGATTGAACAAGGCCAAGTGCAGGGTTCTGCACTTTGGCCACAACAACCCCAAGCAGCACTACAGGCTGGGGCCAGAGTGGCTGAGAGCAGCAAGGCAGAGAGGGACCTGGGGGTACTGGTGGATAGTAGCTGAAGATGAGGCAGCAGTGTGCCCAGGTGGCCAAGAGAGCCAATGGCATCCTGGCCTGCATCAGGAGCAGTGTGGCCAGCAGGACAAGGGAGGTTATTCTGCCCCTGTGCTCAGCACTGCTCAGGCCACACCTTGAGTGCTGTGTCCAGTTCTGGGCCCCTCAGTTTAAGAAAGATGTTGAGGTGCTGGAAGGTGTCCAGAGAAGGGCAACAAAGCTGGTGAGGGGCCTGGAACACAAACCCTATGAGGAGAGGCTGAGGGAGCTGGGGGTGTGCAGCCTGCAGCAGAGGAGGCTCAGGGCAGAGCTCATTGCTGTCTACAACTCCCTGAAGGGAGGCTGTAGCCAGGTGGGGGTGGCCTCTTCTCCCAGGCAACCAGCAATAGAACAAGGGGACACAGTTTCAAGTTGTGCCAGGGTAGGTCTAGGCTGGATGTTAGGAGGAAGTTCTTCACAGAGAGAGTGATTGGCATTGGAATGGGCTGCCCAGGGAGGTGGGGGAGGCACTGTCCCTGGAGGTGCTCAAGAAAAGCCTGGCTGAGGCACTTAGTGCCATGGTCTGGTTGAGTGGACCTTGGAGTGGCCTTGCAGTATCTGAAGGGAACTCCAGAAGAGCTGGGGAGGGACTACTGACAAGGTCTGGTAATGACAGAAGGATGAGGAGGAATGGGTTTAAAGTGGCAGAGGGGAGACTGAAAGTGGCTGTTAGGAAGAAGTTGTTTGCAGTGAGGGTGGTGAGACACTGGCACAGGTTGCCCAGGGAGGTTGTGGCTGTTCCTTCCCTGGAGGTGTTCAAGGCCAGGCTGGATGGGGCCTTGAGTGACCTGTTCTAGTGGGAGGTGTCCCTGCCTATGGCAGGGGGTTAGAACTGGCTGAGCTTTGAGGTCTCTTCCAACCCAAACCATTCTATAATTCTCTGAGTTTTATAACTTTCAGATTCACAAAGCTGTGAAAAGACTCAACCACACAAAGCAATGAGAATTTCCCTGAAAGAGTGAGAACTCTCAGCTCCTGGTCAAAATTGTATCAGCACCATGCAAATAAACAAGGAATCATGGAACAGTCTTGATAGTAAGACACCTGTAAGATCTTTGTGTCCAACTGCCATCTGAGTACTGCCAGGTCACTGCCAAGCCATGTCCCTCAGCACCACATCTGAAGACCTTTAGAATATCTCCAGGGATGGTGACCACTTCCATGGGGAACCTTTCCCAGGTCTTAAGAATGCTTTAATGAAGAAAATTTTCCTTGTATCCAATTTGAACCTCACGTGGTACAACTTGAGGCCATTTCCTCTCATTCTATTGCTTGCTACTTCAGAGAAGAGACCAACCACAGTCTCAAGTTGTGCCAGGGTAGGTCTAGGCTGGATGTTAGGAAGAAGTTCTTCACAGAGAGAGTGATTGGCATTGGAATGGGCTGCCCAGGGAGGTGGTGGAGGCACCGTCCCTGGAGGTGTTGAAGCAAAGCCTGGCTGAGGCACTTAGTGCCATGGTCTGGTTGACTGGCTAGGGCTGGGTGCTAGGTTGGACTGGATGATCTTGGAGGTCTCTTCCAACCTGGTTGACTCTATGATTCTATGAACACCCACCTCACTCAAACTTCCTTTTGAGTAGTTGCTAAGAGCAATGAGGTCTCTGTTCAGACTCCTTTTTCCAGGACTAAACAACCCCAGATCCCTCAAGTGCCTCTCACCAGATCTGTTTTCAGGACCCTTCCCCAGCTTTGTGGCCCTTCCAGCACTTCAGTAGCCTTACTGTAGTGAGGAGCACAAAAAAATGAACCCAAGACTCAAGGCATGGCCTCACCAGTGATGAGTACAGGGTGACAATCCTTGACCTGGTCCTGCTGGCTACACCATTCCTGATCCAGACCAGGATGCTGGTGGCCTTTTTGGTCATCTGGGCATACAGTGGCTTTTGTTCAGACAGCTGTTGACCAATATCCTTGGGTCTTTCTCTGCTGGGCAGTTTCCAGCCACCCTGTCCCAAGCATGGAGCATCTATGGGGTTCTTGTGACCTAAGTGTAGGACCCAGCACTTGTCCTTGATGAACCTCATAGCCTTACATGTTGTAAGAAGGTGTGAACAGGTAGAGTCAGCACATAGGAAGTTTGCTGTAACTATATCCACACCTACTCAGAATCTATTTCCTATTTGTGTGTGTGTGCTGATACAGTGCACTTAGAGAATCACAGAATGGTTTGGGTTGGAAGAGACCTCAAAGCTCAGCCAGTTCTAACCCCCTGCCATAGGCAGGGACATCTCCCACTAGAACAGGTCACTCAAGGCCTCATCCAACCTGGCCTTGAACACCTCCAGGCAGGGAGCAGCCACAGCCTCCCTGGAGAACCTGTGCCAGTGTCTCACCACCCTCACTGCAAACAACTTCTTCCTGACATCCACTTCCAATCTCCTCTCTGCCACTTTAAATCCATTCCTCCTCCTCCTGTCATTACCAGACCTTGTCAATAGTCCCTCCCCAGCTCTTCTAGAGTCCCCTTCAGATACTGCAAGGCCACTCCAAGGTCTCCTGGAGTCCTTCTCTTCTCCAGGCTGCAGAGCCCCAACTCTGTCAGCCTGGCTCACAGCAGAGCTGCTGCAACCCTCTGAGCACCTTCATGGCCTCCTCTAGACTGGCTCCAACAGTTCCATGTCCTTCTTTGTGTTGGGGGCTCCAGAACTGCACACAATACTCCAGGTGGGGTCTGAGGAGAGCAGAGTGAAGGGGCAGAATCCCCTCCCTTGACAGTAAAGTGAGTATTTCAGACAGGACTCAGAAGGGGATTTATGATCAGACTCTTCACAAAACACAGCATGCCATAAGTTACTAACCACACAGCAAAGAAAAGATGAAGACTTTAGCTGGATGATTTGTGTAGCACTAAATCTGCAATCCCCAGCTCCTCTGTCTAAGGTAACAGGTTCCTTTAAATCAACCAGGCAGGGAAATGTGCAGATACTGAGTGTGTCACAGCACAGGCACATCCTCTCCACATCCACTAGCTTCACATCTTGCAGAAAAGGAAAGCAACTGCTGAGTTGATCACAATACTGCCTGCAGTCTTTCTCATTCTGACATGGAATTACCGAGGCTGGAATAGACCTCTGAGATCATCAGGTCCAGCCTGTGACCTAACAGCACCACAGCAACCAGACCATGGCACTGAGTGCCACAGCCAAGCTGCCCTTAAACACCTCCAGGGACAGTGACTGCACCACCTCCCTGGGCAGTCCATTGCAGTCTCTAATTCCCCTTTCCAGCAGGAACTGCTTCCTAACATCCAACCTAACCCTCCCCTGACACAGCTTCAGGCCATGCCCTCTCCTCTTGGCACAAGCTGCCTGGGAGCAGAGCCTGACCCCCACCTGACTGCTTCTGGGGGCTCCAGAACTGCACAGAGGAGCAGGCTGACAGAGGAGGACTAGGTAGGAAAGAAACATTTGCTCCTCCTTCAGCCCAGTCACAATTTCCATGAGATCAAGGGCATCAAGACAAGATTGGCACATCACTTGGCATTAAAAGCTGTACACCAAGTGCTTTGACCCATGCTTCTCAAAGATTGGACTTTGCAGCCAGCTGGTAGAGCCCACAGACACATCATTTAGAAGAGATCATCTTGATGAGCCTTCTATAACATCTGCACAACAGCTCTCATTGCTCCCCAGAGAGAATGCAATTGAAATGTTTCGTGGTGTTTCAGAGGCACAGGGTAAGGAGAAGTTGTGCTAAACCCTAAGGTGCAACTTAAATAGGACATACTGACACCGTGTTGCCAGTGGTGCTGTGCCAGCACTTGTTTGTGTAGAGACCACATCCCCTTGGTCCAAATCCCCTTCAGATCAGAATGGTTCCAGGGCTGACTTGTGCCCAGCTCCTGAGTTAACTGGGCACAAGTTTTAACTAAGGCATTAAATATGAAGAGCCTACAGCTTGAAGTCCTGGTTTCTCTGTGACAGAATGCTGGACTAGCTGTGGTCTGCAGGCACATGAACAGTATCATCACAGTATCATCACAGTATCATCAGGGTTGGAAGAGACCTCACAGATCATCAAGTCCAACCCTTTAGCACAGAGCTCAAGGCCAGACCATGGCACCAAGTGCCACGTCCAGTCCTGCCTTGAACAGCTCCAGGGACGGCGACTCCACCACCTCCCCGGGCAGCCCATTCCAGTGTCCAATGACTCTCTCAGGGAAGAACTTTCTCCTCACCTCCAGCCTAAATCTCCCCTGGTGCAGCCTGAGGCTGTGTCCTCTTGTTCTGGTGCTGGCCACCTGAGAGAAGAGAGCAACCTCCTCCTGGCCACAACCTCCCCTCAGGTAGTTGCAGACAGCAATAAGGTCTGCCCTGAGCCTCCTCTTCTCCAGGCTAACCAATCCCAGCTCCCTCAGCCTCTCCTCGTAGGGCTGTGCTCAAGGCCTCTCCCCAGCCTCGTCGCCCTTCTCTGGACACGCTCAAGCATCTCAATGTCCCTCCTAAACTGGGGGGCCCAGAACTGAACACAGTACTCAAGGTGTGGTCTAACCAGTGCAGAGTACAGGGGCAGAATGACCTCCCTGCTCCTGCTGGCCACACCATTCCTGAGGCAGGCCAGGATGCCACTGGCTCTCTTGGCCACCTGGGCACACTGCTGGCTCATGTTCAGGTGGGTATCAATCAGCACCCCCAGATCCCTCTCTGTCTGGCTGCTCTCAGCCACTCTGACCCCAGCCTGTATCTCTGCATGGGGTTGCTGTGGCCAAAGTGCAGCCCCCTGCACTTGGAGCTATTGAAGCCATCCCCTTGGACTCTGCCCATCTGTGCAGGTGGTCAAGGTCCTGCTGCAGAGCCCTTCTGCCCTCCAACCCAGCCACATCTGCCCCCAGCTTGGTGTCATCTGCACACTTGCTGATGACTGACTCCATGCCCTCATCCAGGTCATCTATGAAGATGTTAAAGAGGATGGGGCCCAGCACTGATCCCTGAGGGGCACCACTAGTGACAGCTGCCAGCTGGATGTGGCACCATTCACCACCACTCTCTGGGTCCAGCAGCTGCCTCAGACTGGCTTCCAAGTGTATCCCATCCCATAAATGTTATGCTCAGTATAAAGGAGGAAATTTGCCAAGGACAAGAGTTCTTCCTTCTCCTTCTCTTTCTTCCCTTCTGCTTCTTTCCATCCCTGGAGGGATTTGCTCACCCTTTTGATTCCTGAGAACTGCCTTCCTCTGTGTATTCACTGGTGTGAGTATAACTCTTTATAGGTTGTTAGTGGTATTGGTTTCACTCTTTCATTAAATCCATTTTCCCTTCAACCTGTACATCTCTTTTCCTGATCCCCATCTCTACTGGGGAGAGATCTTTAGGTGATCTTCAACTGCTTCTATAGTTTAACCCCAGATAGGGGTTAAATATAAGCACAAAGCATAGTTAATAACTTCAGAACCATAAAAAAAGTTGATTTTTCCATTGCCTGTGTATGTAAAGCTCTATTAAATTCAGAACAGAAGGTTTGCAGGAGATTCCTGTATGGTCTTCATCTGAAAAAAGTCAGCAGCTCCTTGTTGGCTTTAGCATACATATTTTGTGTTGCACCTTACAGGAATGTGGTCTGAAATGGTTCTGGAATGTCCCTTTCCCAGGGGTGTGGTGTGAATTGATTATTGAGCATCCCTGTCCCAGGAATGTGGTCTGAAATGGTTATGGAATGACCCTTTCCCAGGGATGTGGTCTGAATTGGTTCTGGAATGTCCCTTTCCCAGGGGTGTGGTGTGAATTGATTATTGAGCATCCCTTTCCCAGGAATGTGGTCTGGATTGGTTCTGGAACGTCCCTTTCCCAGGGGCGTGGTGTGAATTGATTATTGAGCATCCCTGTCCCAGGAATGTGGTCTGAATTGATTCTGGAATGTCCCTTTCCCAGGGGTATGGTCTGAATTGATTATTGAGCATCCCTTTCCCAGGAATGTGGTCTGAAATGGTTCTGGAATGTCCCATTCCCAGGGGTGTGGTGTGAATTGATTATGAGCATCCCTTTCCCAGGAATGTGGTCTGAAATGGTTCTGGAATGTCCCATTCCCAGGGGTATGGTCTGAATTGATTATTGAACATCCCTTTCCCAGGAATGTGGTCTGAAATGGTTCTGGAATGTCCCATTCCCAGGGGTGTGGTGTGAATTGATTATTGAGCATCCCTTTCCCAGGAATGTGGTCTGAAATGGTTCTGGAATGTCCCTTTCCCAGGGGTATGGTCTGAATTGATTATTGAACATCTCTTTCCCAGGAATGTGGTCTGAAATGGTTCTGGAATGTCCCATTCCCAGGGGTGTGGTGTGAATTGATTATTGAGCATCCCTTTCCCAGGAATGTGGTCTGAAATGGTTCTGGAATGTCCCTTTCCCACGGGTGTGGTGTGAACTGATTATTGAGCATCCCTTTCCCAGGAATGTGGTCTGAATTGGTTCTGGAATGTCCCTTTCCCAGGAGTGTGGTGTGAATTGATTATTGAACATCCCCTTCCCAGGAATGTGGTCTGGATTGGTTCTGGAATGTCCCTTTCCTTACACCATTCTGCAGTGCCATTGTTTATTCCCTGCAGCAGTAACCCCAGTTTCCTTTCTGATCAATATTTGGAAGCTAAAAGCTGAGGATTTATTGCTCACAGAAAGCAGTATGAAGAGTATCAGTAGAATTTGAAGGCTTAAGGACAAAAGTACCACATTTGTCCAGTCTCTTCATATGCAAAGGGCAAAGCTTTGTCTGACTGAACAAGATGTTACCAAATGATTTGGGCTATGGGTAAGGGTGATCCGGGTAGAGTAGGGGTCTAGGGTGATGATCCTGAGGGGCTTTTCCAACCTGAGTGTTTCTGTGGTCTGGATGAGGGGTTTGAGTACAGCCTCAGTGAGTTTGCAGATGATGTTAGGCTGTGTGGGAGCATTGATCTGTTTGAGGGTCTGAAGAGGGCCCTGGTTAGGCTGGATCAATGAGCTGAGGTCAGTTGTGTGAGGTTTAACAAAGCCAAGTGTTGGGGCTTGTGCTTGGGTCACAGCAGTGCCATGACTGCTCCAGGCTTGACGCAGAGTGGCTGGAAACTGCCTGGCAGAAAAGGAGCTGGGAGTATTGATTGTCAGCCAGCAGTGTGCTCAGGGGTCCAAGAATCACAGAATGTCAGGGGCTGGAATGCCCCTTGAAAGCTCATCCAGTTCAACCCCCCTGCCAGAGCAGGAGCACCTACAGCAGATCACACAGGAACACATCCAGGTGGGGTTTGAATATCTCCAGAGAGGAAGACTCCACAACCTCCCTGGGCAGCCTCTTCCAGTGTTCTGTCACCTTCACAGTGCAAAAAGCCTGGACAGGCTGCAGCCCCTCAATGTCCTTCCTGCAGTGAGGGGCCCAGAGCTGAACACAACACTCGAGGTGTGGCCTCCCAGCACTGAAGGATGATCCAAGCTGGCAGCTCATGGTTTGGACAGATTCACTCTGTGCTGGATCAAGAACTGTCTGGATGGCAGAGCTCAGAGAGTGGTGGTGAATGGTGCCACATCCAGTTGGCAGCTGGCACCAGTGGTATGCCCCAAGGATCAGTGCTGGGCCCAGTCCTGTTCAATATCTTCATTGATGATCTGGAGCAGGGGATTGAGTCCAGCATCAGTAAGTTTGCAGATGACACCAAGCTAGGAGCAGCTGTGGAGCTGTTGGAGGGTAGGAGAGCCCTGCAGAGGGACCTGGCCAGGCTGGATGGGTGGGCAGAGGCCAATGGGATGAGACTGAACAAGGCCAAGTGCAGGCTTCTGCACTTTGGCCACAACAACCCCAAGCAGCACTGCAGGCTGGGGACTGAGTGGCTGAGAGCAGCCAGGAGGAAAGGGACCTGGGGGTACTGATAGATAGTAGCTGAAGGTGAGGCAGCAGTGTGCCCAGGTGGCCAAGAGAGCCAATGGCATCCTGGCCTGCATCAGGAGCAGTGTGGCCAGCAGGACAAGGGAGGTTATTCTGCCCCTGTGCTCAGCACTGTTCAGGCCACACCTTGAGTGCTGTGTCCAGTTCTGGGCCCCTGAATTCATGAGAGATGTTGAGGTGCTGGAAGGTGTCCAGAGAAGGGCAACAAAGCTGGTGAGGGGCCTGGAGCACAAATCCTATGGGGAGAGGCTGAGGGAGCTGGGGGTGTGCAGCCTGCAGAAGAGGAGGCTCAGGGCAGAGCTCATTGCTGTCTGCAACTACCTGAAGGGAGGCTGTAGCCAGGTGGGGTTGGTCTCTTCTGCCAGGCAACCAGCAACAGAAGAAGGGGACACAGCCTCAAGTTGTGCCAGGCGAGGTCTAGGCTGGATGTTAGGAGGAAGTTGTTGTCAGAGAGAGTGATTGGCATTGGAATGGGCTGCCCAGGGAGGTGGTGGAGGCACCGTCCCTGGAGGTGTTGAAGCAAAGCCTGGCTGAGGCACTTAGTGCCATGGTCTGGTTGATTGGATAGGGCTGGGTGCTAGGTTGGACTGGATGAGCTTGGAGGTCTCTTCCACCCTGGTTGATTCTATGACTCTATGATCCCCTTCTGTCCCTGCTGCCCACCCTGTTTCTGCCCCAAGCCAGGATGCCATTGGCTTTCTTAGCCATCTGAGCACACTGATGACTTATTTAATTGACAGTGTCATGAGGGATGTTCAGTGGCCAATTTCTGCAATGAAATCTGAGCCAATCCTCTTTATCAGTGTATTTGGGCTTTGTAAGTCACTCTTATTTATTTTGGTTTTGGGGTGGGGTTTTTTTCAGTCTCAAGCAGATAGAGATTCCTAAAATCTATTGCTGTGATATTTCTTTAACTAAAGGCAATATTTTAAATTGTAATTGTAAATCTTCTCTCTAGCACCACATATTTAATTTTAATATCCTAAACAGTCCACCTGAATTTGCTTTTTCATTAGTTTCACATTAATTCCTTGTGCACTTATTATCCTCTTGGTGACAGTGTTTTAATTGTTCTCCTCTCCCTAGTATCAGGTGATAGGAGGAGAGGAAATGGCCTGAAATGGGGGCAGATGTGGCTGGGTTGGAGGGCAGAAGGGCTCTGCAGCAGGACCTTGACCGCCTGCACAGATGGGCAGAGTCCAAGGGGATGGCTTCAATAGCTCCAAGTGCAGGGTGCTGCACTTTGGCTACAACAACCCCATGCAGAGATACAGGCTGGGGTCGGAGTGGCTGAGAGCAGCCAGGCAGAGAGGGATCTGGGGGTGCTGATTGATACCCACCTGAACATGAGCCAGCAGTGTGCCCAGGTGGCCAAGAGAGCCAGTGGCATCCTGGCCTGCCTCAGGAATGGTGTGGCCAGCAGGAGCAGGGAGGTCATTCTGCCCCTGTACTCTGCACTGGTTAGACCACACCTTGAGTGCTGTGTTCAGTTCTGGGCCCCCCAGTTTAGGAGGGACATTGAGATGCTTGAGCGTGTCCAGAGAAGGGCAACGAGGCTGGGGAGAGGCCTTGAGCACAGCCCTACGAGGAGAGGCTGAGGGAGCTGGGATTGGTTAGCCTGGAGAAGAGGAGGCTCAGGGCAGACCTCATTGCTGTCTGCAACTACCTGAGGGGAGGTTGTGGCCAGGAGGAGGTTGCTCTCTTCTCTCAGGTGGCCAGCACCAGAAGAAGAGGACACAGCCTCAGGCTGTGCCAGGGGAGATTTAGGCTGGAGGTGAGGAGAAAGTTCTTCCCTGAGAGAGTCATTGGACACTGGAATGGGCTGCCCGGGGAGGTGGTGGAGTCGCCGTCCCTGGAGCTGTTCAAGGCAGGACTGGACGTGGCACTTGGTGCCATGGTCTGGCCTTGAGCTCTGTGCTAAAGGGTTGGACTTGATGATCTGTGAGGTCTCTTCCAACCCTGATGATACTGGGATGCTGTGATACTGTGATTTGAATAATGAAGGAGGAATAGCTCTTTGATAGGTAAATGGGTAAGGGCCATGCCTGTGGGCTTTCTGATGCTGTTGGAGCTCTGTGCAGTTGCAGTTAAACGTCTGAAGCATTGCCATTGCTGCATCCTAGTCATGATAGGCAGATGGGAGTAAAAGTTTACCTGAGTGAAGAGTCTCTGTTTTCAGAGAGGATGAGACTCCTCACCCCTTGTGGGCAATGATTGAAGCTGTCTCCACTCAATAGTTCTTGAGAATCAAAGGTTAAGCACAAGAGAAAGAATTAATCTTTTATGAATGTCTCTAATAAAACTCCTAATTCCAATAGGAATGGGTTGGGTGGAACTGTAAATAGTCCAATTCCTGCTTTGATACTCCTAAATAAAAGGTTAGTCATGCTCCAAAAGGAAGGTAAATGCAACTAAAGGTTACCCTTCCTCTCAGGAGTACCTTGTCTCAAAGTTACACATGCAGTTTCTTTTAAGGAACACAGGTAACCTGGCTCCACTTGGAAGGACACTTGGAAGTGTTGGCCTGAGCTGGGTAAGACTTTGTTAATTCTGGATAACAGAACAGAAAAATTAAGGGAGCTTCCTAACTAATTGAGCTGAGGCATAATTTATCCTCTGCCCTCTGTTGAAAGGGCAGAAAGTTTAAGAAGTCTGTGGGGCAGTGTCGCGGACGGGAAAGTTGGTTTGGGGGGGGAGGTTTGGAGGAAATGATATGCGAGGCTGATGCTTATAAAAGGTATAAATGATTTAATATCATGTACACCAGAAATCCCCTTCCCCAAACTTGTTTACAATTATCCCACCTAAGTTCTTTCTAGCCGGTTTGCGAATTAAATCACAGCATCACAGTATCACAGCATCACAGTATCCCAGTATCACCAAGGTTGGAAGAGACCTCACAGATCATCCAGTCCAACCCTTTAGCACAGAGCTCAAGGCCAGACCATGGCACCAAGTGCCACGTCCAGTCCTGCCTTGAACAGCTCCAGGGACGGCGACTCCACCACCTCCCCGGGCAGCCCATTCCAGTGTCCAATGACTCTCTCAGGGAAGAACTTTCTCCTCACCTCCAGCCTAAATCTCCCCTGGCACAGCCTGAGGCTGTGTCCTCTTGTTCTGGTGCTGGCCACCTGAGAGAAGAGAGCAACCTCCTCCTGGCCACAACCACCCCTCAGGTAGTTGCAGACAGCAATAAGGTCTGCCCTGAGCCTCCTCTTCTCCAGGCTAACCAATCCCAGCTCCCTCAGCCTCTCCTCGTAGGGCTGTGCTCAAGGCCTCTCCCCAGCCTCGTTGCCCTTCTCTGGACACGCTCAAGCATCTCAATGTCCCTCCTAAACTGGGGGGCCCAGAACTGAACACAGCACTCAAGGTGTGGTCTGACCAGTGCAGAGTACAGGGGCAGAATGACCTCCCTGCTCCTGCTGGCCACACCATTCCTGAGGCAGGCCAGGATGCCACTGGCTCTCTTGGCCACCTGGGCACACTGCTGGCTCATGTTCAGGTGGGTATCAATCAGCACCCCCAGATCCCTCTCTGTCTGGCTGCTCTCAGCCACTCTGACCCCAGCCTGTATCTCTGCATGGGGTTGCTGTGGCCAAAGTGCAGCACCCTGCACTTGGAGCTATTGAAGCCATCCCCTTGGACTCTGCCCATCTGTCCAGGTGGTCAAGGTCCTGCTGCAGAGCCCTTCTGCCCTCCAACCCAGCCACATCTGCCCCCAGCTTGGTGTCATCTGCACACTTGCTGATGACTGACTCCATGCCCTCATCCAGGTCATCTATGAAGATGTAAAGAAGTTTCTCCTCAAGTTAAAGTGAAACATCCTCTCTTGTGGTTTGTGTACACTGCCCCTAGTCTTCTCACTGGGCTACAGGGAGAAGAGCCCAGCCTTAACCTCATGACCTCCACCCTTTAGATATTGGTAAGCATTTAGAAGATCCCTCCCACTGCTATTCTTCACAACTGGATGCAATATTCCAGGTGGGGCCTCACCAGGGCAGAGCAGAGTGGGAGGAGAATCTCCCTCCATCTGCTGGCCACACTCCTCTTAATGCCCCCCAGGACCCCATTGGCCTTCTTGGCCACCAGGGCACATTGCTGTGCCATACAGAACTTGGTGCCCAGCAGCACTCCCAGGTCCTTCTCCACAGGGCTGCTCTCCAGCAGATCCCCTCCCAGCCTGTACTGCTGCAGTTTATGGTTCCCTCTCAGGCACTCTTGCATGGGCTAGTTCAAAGCCAGGAGTCCAGCTTATGCTTTGTAAATATTCACAGAAGCACAGAATTAACCAGGTTGGAAAAGACCTCTGAGATCATCGAGTCCAGGCTTTCACCTGACACCTTCTAATTTGCTAAACCCTGGCACCAAGTGCCTCAACCAACCTCCTCTGAAACACCTCCAGGGACTCCAGCACCTCCCCAGGCAACCCATTCCAATGCCAATCACTCTTGGTCAGATAAACTTCTTCCTAACATCCAGCCTGAACCTGCCCTGCTGTAGCTTGAGGCTGTGTCCCCTTGTTCCATTGCTGGTTGCCTGGCAGCAGAGTCCAACCCCACCTGGCTACAGCCTCCCTTCAGGTAGCTGCAGACAGCAATGAGCTCTGCCCTGAGCCTCCTCTTCTGCAGGCTGCACACCCCCAGCTCCCTCAGCCTCTCCTCATAGGGTTTGTGTTCCAGGCCCCTCCCCAGCCTTGCTGCCCTTCTCTGGACACCTTCCAGCACCTCAACATCTTTCTTAAATTGAGGGGCCCAGAACTGGGCCCAGGACTCAAGGTGTGGCCTCTCCAGTGCCAGTGCCTGGCAGAAGGACTGTCCTGGTCCTGCTGGCCACACTGCTCCTGATGCAGGCTAGGATGCCATTGGCCACCTGTGCACACTGCTGGCTCATGTTCTGCTACCATCCAGTCCCAGACAGGTCCCTCTCTGCCTGGCTGCTCTCCAGCCACTCTGCCCCCTGCCTGTAGCACTGCATGGGGTTGTTGTGGCCAAAGTGCAGAACCTGGCACTTGGACTTGCTAAAACTCCTGGTATGGGACTGTGCCTATCTGTACATTCTGTTTGGGTCCCTTTGCAGATCCCTCCTGCCCTCTAACAGATCTAACTGACAGTCATAGGAGCTGTGCTTTATTTCTAACCTGCTGCATGCTTTTTTCTCTTCACCAAACCCTGTGGTCAGCCTGTGGCCAGCTAAACCTCCTAAATCTCCTTCTGCAGAGCAGTTGCCCAGCCAGCTGTTCTCGCTTACTGCTTCCCCTTGTTCACTTTGTCCTAGGAGGAAATGAGATGAGATTGATTGGATTTGTTCCTGGCTAATCAGGGTTTCCTGTCAATCATTTCCTTGTAGTTTTCATTTTCCAGAAGGTTTGCCAGTGCAATTATCACAGTATCACAGTATCACAGTATCATCAGGGCTGGAAGAGACCTCATAGATCATCAAGTCCAACCCTTTAGCACAGGGCTCAAGGCCAGACCATGGCACCAAGTGCCACGTCCAGTCCTGGCACTTTCTAGGTGCTAGCCTGGCTGAAATGAGCTGGCCCAGCACCCTGCAAGCTGAGCCAGTGGAACAGAATGCACTTCTGCCCCCTGGGACATGGTTCCAGCGTCTGACTGTTCTCATGGGGAAACAATTTCCTCTGGAGTCAACTGGGAATCTCCCCAGCCATAACTTCTCCCCAGCACCCCTTGTCTTTTCCATGGGATGTCCATGGGAGTCTCCATTTTCCTGGTAGCCGCTCTTTATGTCCTGGTCCATGGTAGTAAGGTCTGCCCTAAGTCTTCTCTTCTGCAGGCTGAACAACCCCAGCTCTCTCAGCCTTTCCTCCCCTGGCAGGGCCCTTCCCTGGACACTTTGAACACATCTACATCCTTTTAGTACAGCAGGGACCACAACTGCAGGCAGCACTTCAGGTGTGGTCTGGGCAAGCACTGAGTAGGTTGGGACAATGACTTTGTTAATGCAACCTAGCATCTTGCTACCTTTTTTGCCTCTGCAGCCCACTGTTCACTCATGCTGAACTTGTCCACCAAGCCCTCCAGATCTCTTTCCCCCAGCACTGCTCTCTCTTCTGGAGTGTCAACCTCCCCACTCATTTAGGTGCTATCTGCAAACTTCATCAGTGTGCTCTTGATCCCAACGACCAGATCGCTTAGGAAGGTATTAAACAGTGTTTGGCCCAATGAATAGTACCTTCAGATACAGAACATCATAAAACCAGCACACAACAAGAGTCATGGAAAGGAGTGTAGGAAATAGTCACTGAATTCTCTTTCTTCTTGGTTCTACATCTTTCCTACAAAATCAGGAAGGAACCCACATCCTGGTGCCTAACCCTCATGATTCCCATCAGCAGTCAAACCTCACTGATCATTTTCTGCTCAGCAGCGTTGCATGTTGTATCAGAGTAAGGTGGTCTGGATCATTTTCAGCCAGTTTAGTCCCCTGATATCCATTTCACAGGATCAGATGATGTTATGGGCTGGAAGGGACCTCTGGAGAGCTTCCAGACCAGCCCTCCTGCCACAACAGGACCAGAGAATCCAGCGCAGGTGGCACAGGAACACATCCAGACAGGGCTGCAAAGGCTGCAGACAAGGAGACTGCACAACCTCTCTGGGCAGCCTGTGCCACTGCTCTCTCACCCTTACAGCAAAGAAGTTCTTCCTCCTCTTGAGCTGCAGCTTCCTGTGCTGCAGTTTCCATCCCTTGCCCCTTGGCCTATGGCAGGGCACAAGTGAGCAGAGGCTGTCCCTGTGCCTTCCTTCCTGACCCCCAGCCCTCAGCTCTTGACAGACATTGCTCAGCTCCCTCTCAGCCTTCTCCTCTGCAGACTCAACAGCCCCAGGGCTCTCAGCCTCTCCTCACCAGGCAGTGCTCCAGGCCCTTCAGCATCCTTGCAGCCCTGCCTTGGACTCTCTCCAGCAGATCCCTGTCCCTCTTGAAGTAGGGAGCCCAGAACTGGATGCACTATTCCAGGTGGGGCCTGACTAGGGCAGAGTGAGTAGAGAGGCAGGAAATCCAGACTGAAAACCCCCATTTCTCCCTGACTTGCTTTTGACCCAGGCTGTATGAGCCTTTAAATCAACACAAGTGACTGAATTTGCACTGAAGTGTAAAAATGTCTCAAACACAGTTTTGAATCAGGCACAAGGCTTTGGGCTGGGCTCTGCAAGATTGGGGAGAATGCTCAGATCCTGCTGGCAACCTTCAAGCCTTCATGCATTTGAAAACATTTTCTAGGCCAGGCACTATTTTAAATGAGGATAGTAAAAGTCAAGAATATCTTTAAAGCTTGGATTCATTCTGCTGATGTTACAAAAAGGCAGAATAAAAACACCAAACTTGAATTACACTCATGTCAAGAGAAGCCACTCACTAAGTGCTGATCATACAACCTGTGCTCTGGCTACCACAAACAGATGGGATTAAAAAGCCTCTCTCTATATATACCCCAAGGAGCAGATGGAGATGAGTACTCACATCCTGTTTTCCCTGACCCATCAGCAATTTCTCATCTCCTAGCATGAAATTAAAGTGACATGACCTTTTGGGTTTGACCCGTTCGGCTGCAAGTCACTGGCTGGATGCTGTGGCTTGAATATGTTTTCTGCTATAGCAGACCTGGTGTGGCAAAGAGGAGGCAAACAAAAAGAAAGCACTTCCACAGAGTGGAAATTGGAAAGTGCATTCTTCTGGGCAGCTTCTGTCAACCTGTGCTGGTGGGAGGTGTCCCTGCCTATTGCAGGGGGTTGGAACTAGATGAGCTTTGAGGTCCTATCCAACCTAAACTGTTCTATGATTCTATCTCTAAATCTTTTTAGGTAGTTATAGCTGAGGAAATGGTAAGTCACAAGTAATAATCCTGTGCTCTCCCTGTCTGGATGATCTACCCCATTACACACCCCAGAAAGCTTTGGTTGTCTCCGCAGGCATAGAAATGCTCTTTCAATGCCTCCACATCATCCACTGGCAAGTGAGGATTGTTGTGCCCATTGGCTTTGCATCTGTTCTATAGATGATAGAATCACAGAATTGCCAGGGATGGAAGTAACCTCAAGGATCATCCAGTTCCAACTACCCTGCCACAGGCAGGGACACCTCACACTAGATCAGCTTGCCCAGAGCCACATCCAGCCTGGCCTTCAAAACATCCAGGCATGAGACTTCCACCACGTCTCTGAGCAACCTCTGCCAGTCTCTTACCACACTCATTCTGAACAACTTCTTCCTAAGGTCTAATCTCAGTCTGCCCTCCTCTAACTTTGTTCCATTCCCCCCAGTCCTGTCACTACCTGACAGCCTAAAAAGTCCCTCCCCAGCTTTCTTGTATCCCCATCAGATACTGGAAGGCCACAAGAAGGTCTCCTGGGAGCTTTCTCTTCCCAGAATGAACAACTCCAACTCTCTCAGCCTGTCCCCATAGCACAGGAAATGAATCATAGAATCAGCTAGGTTGGAAGAGACCTCCAAGCTCATCCAGTCCAACCTAGCACCCAGCCCTGGCCAATCAACCAGACCATGGCACTAAGTGCCTCAGCCAGGCTTTGCTTCAACACCTCCAGGCACAGTGACTCCACCACCTCCCTGGGCAGCCCATTCCAATGCCAATCACTCTCTCTGCCAACAGCTTCCTCCTAACATCCAGCCTAGACCTCCCCTGGCACAGCTTGAGGCTGTGTCCCCTTGTTCTCTTGCTGGTTGCCTGGCAGCAGAGCCCAACCCCACCTGGCTACAACCTCCCTTCAGGTAGTTGTAGACAGCAATGAGCTCTGCCCTGAGCCTCCTCTTCTGCAGGCTGCACACCCCCAGCTCCCTCAGCTTCTCCTCATAGGGTTTGTGTTCCAGGCCCCTCACCAGCCTTGCTGCCCTTCTCTGGACACCTTCCAGCACCTCAACACATCAGCTTCAGCCCTCATGACCCTTCTCTGGACATGCTTCAGTTGAAATAGACTACCAAAACCTGAAAATGGAAAGCAAATGTGGGTTCCTTCATCTGCCACAACTGCCTTTTATTTTACTTTTGCTCTTGTTTCAAGTGAAAATTTGTAAATATTGTTTACTTCTTTGAACAGATTTATCAGTTCCCTACTCCATGTCATTTATTTACAGGATGAGATTGACCAAGACAGACATAGATGTCAGTTAGGAAGCTGTAAATCAGATGTAGCTCCACTGAAATGACTGCAAGAAGCATATCTCTTATACAAAATAATAGGTTTCCTTCTTCATTGAACCTTGCCCATAATCCTGAATGAGGAATTCTCTTACCCTGAAATGTTGGACTGGATGATCATCCTTGGGGTCCCTTCCAACCTGGCACACTATGAATATATGAACCTATGAATCTTTTTTCCAATTTATTTTAGTTTAATTTTAAAAATCGATTTTTATTGTGTCTCCAACTCTGAATTCTTTCAGAATGAATAGAAAATGTCATCTTAGCTTACCTGAGGTCTTTATAGCAGGCATCTCAAAACCCCTTTAAAAATGCTCTTTCTTGAGCCATCTCCTGCCCAGTGCCAATTATTTTGCTTACAGTAGCAAGAATCTCCTGAAAGAGAGAGGAGAAGGCTGAGAGGGAGCTGAGCAATGTCTATCAGTAGCTGAGGGCTGGGGGTCAGGAAGGAAGGCACAGGGACAGCCTCTGCTCACTTGTGCCCTGCCATAGGCCAAGGGGCAAGGGATGGAAACTGCAGCACAGGAAGCTGCAGCTCAAGAGGAGGAAGAACTTCTTTGCTGTAAGGGTGAGAGAGCAGTGGCACAGGCTGCCCAGAGAGGCTGTGGAGTCTCCTTGTCTGCAGCCTTTGCAGCCCTGTCTGGATGTGTTCCTGTGCCACCTGTGCTGGATTCTCTGGTGCTGCTCTGGCAGAGGGTTGGACTGGAAACTCTCCAGAGGTCCCTTCCAGCCCCTAACATCCTCTGATCCTGTGAATCTCTTTTCCAAGAGGATGTCTTTTAAATATCACAGTATCACAGTATCACAGTATCATCAGGGTTGGAAGAGACCTCACAGATCATCAAGTCCAACCCTTTACCACAGAGCTCAAGGCTAAATCATCCAATTCAGGTGGTTTCATTGTTGTTGGTTTTTTTTTCAGTCAATATTTCTCTGCTTCTTGATTTCTGTTTTGCTGAACCCTTTTTATTCTGAATTTGATAGTCATTCTGGGCCCATTTGTGTTTCATCTATCATTACTCAGCAAGACAGTTCCAAATTTGTCTTAATGAAATGGTGTTTTCTCCATCTTCATTCATTGCTTCCAAGTTCTTCTAAAATTCCAGAGATCATAAAGCTTACCTTCATGCCCTAGTCATCCTTTTTTCCTAAGAATCAAAATGAATCAATTAGCAACCAGCAATGCTGACAAAGAGGACAGAAAATTACAGGTTCAGCCTTTGAATGCTTAATTACGTAAAAGCTTTGCTGCTAATTTCAGTGTAGACTGAGACAGGACTCTGGGTGCTTCTCACACTAATCATTTCTCTTTCAACTGGAGGATGTGCCGAGCAGGCTGATCGTTAGGCAGTCTGAAGAGCATGAAAAGGAACCATCTGAAAAGTCATAGACAAGGAGCTGTGGCTCTATCATTACAAGGTGTGCCAGTATCTCGTGTCAGATCTTAGAATGAATCATAGCATGGTTTAGGTTGGAAGGGACTTCAAAGCTCATCCATTTCCAGCCCCCTGCCAACCTCCCACTAGAACAGGTCACTTAAGGCCTCATCCAACCTGGTCCTGAACACCTCCAGGGAGGGAGCACCCTCAGTCTCCCTGGGCAACCTGTGCCAGTGTCTCACCATCCTCACTGCAAAGAACAAAGAACACTGTGAAGATAAAAGGGGTTTATGCCCTAAAGTAGTGTAGAAGCAAACCCATGAGGAATTATGGCTGAGCACAGACCATGCCTGTTCAGGATTTGAGGACTTTGCATAATCCAGCTCCACCTCCCCTGCCATGGTCAAGGACACCTTACACTGCATCAGCTTGCCCAGAGCCACATCCATCCTGGCCTTCAAAGCATCCAGGGATGAGACTACCATCCCTGGGGGTCTTCAAGAAAAGCCTGGCTGAGGCACTTAGTGCCATGGTCTAGTTGATTGGATAGGGCTGGGTGCTAGGTTGGACTGGATGATCTTGGAGGTCTCTTCCAACCTGGTTGATTCTATGATTCTATGATTCTATGATTCCACTTCCTCCCTGGGCAACCTCTGCCAGTCTCTCACCACCCTCATGCTGAAGAACTTCTTCCTAATGTCTGATCTCAACCTGCCCTCCTCTAGCTTGGATCCATTCCCCTCCCAGTCCTATCCCTACCTGACACCCTAAAAAGTCATAGAATCGTAGAATGATTTATCACAGTAGCACAGTATCACCAAGGTTGGAAGAGACCTCATAGATCATCAATTTAGGTTGGAAGTGACCTCAAAATCATCCAGTCCCAGCCTACTGCCATAGGCAGGGACACCTCCCACTAGAGTCCCTCCCCAGCTTTCTTGCATCCCCCTTCAGATACTGGAAGGCCACAAGAAGGTCTCCTTGGTGCCTTCTCATCTGCAGACAGAACAACTCTGACTCTCTCAGTCTGTCTCCACTTGAGTGTGTCCAGAGAAGGGCGACGAGGCTGGGGAGAGGCCTTGAGCACAGCCCTACGAGGAGAGGCTGAGGGAGCTGGGATTGGTTAGCCTGGAGAAGAGGAGGCTCAGGGCAGACCTTATTGCTGTCTGCAACTACCTGAGGGGAGGTTGTGGCCAGGAGGAGGTTGCTCTCTTCTCTCAGGTGGCCAGCACCAGAAGAAGAGGACACAGCCTCAGGCTGTGCCAGGGGAGATTTAGGCTGGAGGTGAGGAGAAAGTTCTTCCCTGAGAGAGTCATTGGACACTGGAATGGGCTGCCCGGGGAGGTGGTGGAGTCGCCGTCCCTGGAGCTGTTCAAGGCAGGACTGGACGTGGCACTTGGTGCCATGGTCTGGCCTTGAGCTCTGTGCTAAAGGGTTGGACTTGATGATCTGTGAGGTCTCTTCCAACCCTGATGATACTGTGATGCTGTGATACTGTAAAGCAGTTATCAGCTGCTGCTCGCAGTTCATGGACTCGATTTGTTGTTCTGCTGCTGTGATTATGCCCCTAAGGCCCCGCAGGAGCAAATGATCTTTGCTAGGTGATTTTAATCAGGATGATAATATAGCATTTGGATTAATCAAGGCAGTTTGATTAATTTTGGTGTTGAACTTTGAATAATCCTGTGTTGGAAGAAAGAGCTATTTGCTGTCGTTCGAGATGGGTAATAATATAGAGTTAAGGGAAATGCTTATTTTGACTCCTCCAAGCCTTGAACTGTAGCTTTCCTTGGTAAACAAGACACAGGAGTGTAGAAAGAGTTCCACAGTAGTGACATCTTGCTGAGTACATACATCAGAGACAGTGTCTGTGTATTGCAGCAGATCTCTGGAGCAGCCCTCATTGACTTCTCTCCCTCCAGCAAGGTGGGGGGTTAGAAGGGACCACTGGACATCAGTCAGTCCAGCCCCACTGCTAAAGCAGGAGCACCCACAGCAGCTTGCCCAGTTCAAGAGGGGCACAGAGGCACAAAGATACTGAATGTAGTGAAAGATCTTTCTTAGGAGGAGAAGCTGAGGGAGCTGTGGCTGTGCTGCTGGGAGAGGAGACTGAGAGGTGACCTCAGTCATGGTGATAAAGATGTGCAGGGTGAGTGGGCAGAGGCTGGAGCCAGGCTCTGCTGGGTGATGCCCAATGACAGCACAAGGGGCAGTGGTGGAAGCTGAGGCACAGGAAACATGAGAAGGATTTTTTTTCCCTCTGAGGGTGGCAGAAGCCTGGAAGAGGCTGCCCAGGGGGGTTGTGGAGTCTCCCTCTCTTGAGATCTTCAAAGCCCACCTGGATGTGTTCCTGTGTGACCTGCTCTAGGTGCTCCTGCTCTGCAAGGGGGGTTGGACTGGATGAGCTTTGGAGATCCCTTTCAGCCCCTGACATTCTGTGAGTCTGTGATTCTGTGATCACAATGTCCAAGCTGCTTTGGAATCTCTCCACAGAAGGAGACTCCACAACCTCTCTGGGCAGCCTGCTCCAGGGCTCTGGAACCCTCACAAGAAAGTGTTTCCTCCTGTCCATAAGGAACCTCCTGGGTTCCACTGTGTGTCCATTGCCCCTTTTCCTGTAACTGAGCGCAACTGAAAAGAAACTGGCTCCATCCTCTTGCCCCCCACACTTCAGCTACTGATTCTTCCAGTAAAGAAATGTTTCCTAACCTCCAAACTTCCCCTGGCACAGTTTCAGGCCTTTCCTCTCATTTTATCACCTGATACTAGAGAGAGGAGACCAACCCCCATTTTATTCCAACCTCATTGCAGGGAGTAGTAGAGAGCAATGAGACCTCTCCTCATCCTCCCTTTCTCCAGGCTAAACTACTCCAGTTCCCTCAGCTGCTTCTCACCAGACCTTTTCTCTAGACCCTTCACCAGCTCCATGGCTCTTCTCTGGACATGCTCTAGCACCTCAGTGTCCTCCTTGGAATGAGGGGCCCAAAACTGAATACATTTGTGGTGTGGCTTCACCAGACAGCAGAGGTACCCAGCTTTGGAGCTGACACAGAATGGTATAGGTGCTCCAGCTCTGGCAGGTGCATTGGACTGGATGAAGATGAGGCAGCAGTGTGCCCAGGTGGCCAAGAGAGCCAATGGCATCCTGGGCTGCATCAGGAACAGTGTGGGCAGCAGGACAAGGGAGGTTATTCTGCCCCTGTGCTCAGCACTGCTCAGACCACACCTTGAGTGCTGTGTCCAGTTCTGGGCCCCTCAGTTCAAGAAAGATGTTGAGGTGCTGGAAGGTGTCCAGAGAAGGGCAACAAAGCTGGTGAGGGGCCTGGAGCACAAACCCTATGAGGAGAGGCTGAGGGAGCTGGGGGTGTGCAGCCTGGAGAAGAGGAGGCTCAGGGGTGATCTTATTACTGTCTACAACTACCTGAAGGGGCATTGTAGCCAGGTGGGGGGTGGCCTCTTCTGCCAGGCAAGCAGCAACAGAACAAGGGGACACAGTCTCAAGTTGTGCCAGGGGAGGTCTAGGCTGGATGTTAGGAGGAAGTTGTTGGCAGAGAGAGTGATTGGCATTGGAATGGGCTGCCCAGGGAGGTGGTGGAGGCACAGCCCCTGGAGGTGTTGAAGCAAAGCCTGGCTGAGGCACTTAGTGCCATGGTCTGGTTGACTGGCTAGGGCTGGGTGCTAGGTTGGACTGGATGAGCTTGGAGGTCTCTTCCAACCTGGTTGATTCTATGATTCCGTGATCTTTCAAGGTCCCTTCCAGCCCCTAGCATTCTGTGATTCATTCTGTGATGGAGTCAGGAAATGCTGTATTCATTTCAGCATGTGCTCAAGTGGCATTGCAGGCTGCATTTGTTCATCCTGTGTTCTCCTGACTGACTTCCTTGGCAGTAGTGTTTCAGGCCTGTCTCTCAGTTCTGGGCCAAAACAGCACTGCTGTGACTGGCATACACTTCTGATGCTTTTCTTTCTGGTTATTAATCTTGTCATTGTTTCCTACTGTAAACTAGGGCACAACTGATGGACTTAGAGAGACTAAAATAAGTGTTTATGTGTTTATAAATTCCTTCTGCAACTACCTGAGGGGAGGTTGTGGCCAGGAGGAGGTTGCTCTCTTCTCTCAGGTGGCCAGCACCAGAACAAGAGGACACAGCCTCAAGCTGTGCCAGGGGAGATTTAGGCTGGAGGTGAGGAGAAAGTTCTTCCCTGAGAGAGTCATTGGACACTGGAATGGGCTGCCCGGGGAGGTGGTGGAGTCGCCGTCCCTGGAGCTGTTCAAGGCAGGACTGGACGTGGCACTTGGTGCCATGGTCTGGCCTTGAGCTCTGTGCTAAAGGGTTGGACTTGATGATCTGTGAGGTCTCTTCCAACCTTGGTGATACTGTGATGCTGTGATAAAGGCTGAGTGCCCAGAAGCTGAAGCCAGGCACTGATGCCCAATGACAGCACAAGGGGCAGTGGTGGAAATTGAGGCATAAGAAGTGCCATGGAAACATGAGAACAGCTTGAGGCTGCCTAGCAGAAGAGACCAACCCTACCTGCCTACAGCCTCCTGTTCTGAAGGAGTAATTAATTACTGTGAGATGATACTTTCCAAAATGACTACTGTTTCTTTGACATTCAGGACTCTCACCACCCCCAACCACTACTTTTAATACTAAGGGTTCTTTGCAGGGTCATGGAGACATTATCCAGGTAATAATTAGATCTAGAAATAACCAGCAAAAGTATGACCATTAACTGAACTGGAAGAGAAGGTTCCTGTGGTCAATGTACCACTTGCCCACCAGATGGACTCTGACAGCTCCTTTCTGCTTATGGCAGAAGGCAATGGTGATGTAAAAGAGGCTTTAAATATTTGCTCACAGAATTATCTCCCGACAGCTTCAGACAGCACCCAAATGCTGTCAGGGAATTCTGTCACTCTCTTGGCAGTGACTGTCTTGAGGCTTCTGATTCTTCCCAGGTTTCACAGAGTGCTGGGAAAGGAGGCAGGCAATCTCTGACCTTATCTTTTGGCTACTCTAGATGATCTGTGTGTCTCCAGGACCTGCTGTATTGGCAGGAGACTTTTGGGTGCTGGCAGCATGTCTTGTGATGTGCAGTCTCAGCAGGATGTCATGCTGGCTCTGCAGGCCATTGCTGTGGAGGCATTTGGAGCCTGTTCCTGATAAACTCGAGGCAGGCAGTTTTCAGGCAATTCAGCAGAGCTAGTTTATAGCTTTAGCATCATGCTGCAGAAGGCAATGACAGAATCACTGCCAGGAGCAGAGAGCAATAGCAGCAGGCAACAGCTGGCATGAATACAATGACAGAGCATGTTGTGGTTACCTGCTCATCTCTTTTATCAATTCAGCCTGAGACTAATGGGCCTTTGGACACAGAATGGCCAGTCAGAATGGCAGTCAGCCAAGCTTGACCATATTAGGTGAAACCATAGGCTTGCCTTACCCAAATTTGGGAAAAGCATAGGCCTTGCACAGGGCAGGCACAAGCTAAGTGTGGTGTTCCTTGTTTACCATTGCAGTCTGGGCAGGCCAGTCCTTAGACTCAGTGGCTCCAGGTTCTTTGTCCTCTTTCCTGTGGTTGCTTCTCCCCAAAACAGAAGGAGGGAGAGCAGGAAAAACATGCCTGGGCAGGCCAGTACACATAATAAGCCTGTTTTTGGCCTACCAGGCCTACTATGACACCTCCTTTGAGGTAGTTGTAGACAGCAATGAGGTCTGCCCTGAGCCTCCTCTTCTGCAGGCTGCACACCCCCAGCTCCCTCAGCCTCTCCTCACAGGGCTGTGTTTCAGCCCCCTCCCCAGCCTTGGTGCCCTTCTCTGGACATGTTCAAGCACCTCAGCACCTCCAGTCTCAGTCTCCTCTCTTCCAGGTTACGGCCATTGCCCCTCATCCTGTCACTACAGATGATCAGAGGGCTGGTGTTATTCAGCCTGGAGAAGAGAAGGCTCTGGGGAGATCTTACAGAAGCCTGCCAGCACTTAAAGAGGGTCTATGGGAATGCTGGAGAGGTATTTTTTACAAGGGCTGGCAGAGAGGAAGAGAAGTGCACTGGGAGAGGCTATGTTTAGGTATTAGGAAGTAATTCTTTGAGGGTGGTGAGACAAAGGAATATCTTGTCCAGGGAGCCTGGGGATGCCCTCTCCCTGAAAGTGTTTCACCGTCCCTGGGAGTCTTCAAGCAAAGCCTGGCTGAGGCACTTAGTGCCATGGTCTGGTTGATTGGTTAGGGCTGGGTGCTAGGTTGGACTGGATGAGCTTGGAGGTCTCTTCCAACCTCGTTGATTCTATGATTCTATGATTCTATGATTCAAGGCCGGACTGGTCTTGGCTTTCAGCAACCTGATTTAGTGGAAGTTGTCCCTTTCCATGACCTTTAAAGTCCCTTCCAACTCAAACCATTCTATGAAAGAAAAGGATGTCAGGTGGTTTTTTAAACCAGCACACTTGATCACAGAATCACAGAACTGTCAGGGCTGGAAGAGACCTCAAGGATCATCCAGTTCCAACTACCCTGCCATGGGCAGGGACACCTCACACTAGATCAGCTTGCCCAGAGACACATCCAGCCTGGCCTTAAAAACATCCAGGGATGAGGCTTCCACCACCTCCCTGGGCAACCTCTGCCAGTCTCTCACCACCCTCATGCTGAAGAACTTCTTCCTAATGTCTAATCTCAACCTGCCCTTCTCTAGCTCAGATTCATTCCCTCCACTCCTATCACTACTTGACTCCCTAAAAAGTCCCTCCCCATCTTTCTTGTATCCCCCTTCAGATACTGTAAGGCCACAAGCATGTCTCCTGTGAGCCTTCCCTTCTCCAGACTGAACAACTCCAACTGTCAGACTCAGATGACCAAAGTCCAAGCCAAATCTATCTTCATTTAGCATTTCTTTGCACTTCAATGAAGTTCTAAAGTTCCATTTTGAAGGTTTTAATATATTAGGGAAAAAAAAAACCCATCCAAAATCACCACCTCCCTCCCCCCCCCAAAAAGAAACCAACCCACCCAAATTCCATAAACAAACAAAACCCCCCAAGTTTGATGTGATTTGTCACCAAAAAAGGGTCCAAGATCTCATTGCTACTCTACTGAGCTGCCTTCAAAGGAACAGAAAACAACACAAACATTGACAGAGGTCTTCTAGACCAATAAACTACCCAAAGAGCATGGAAAGTTTTTCTTTTAAAGATGCTCAAATGAGTTGTAAAAAGAATATTTTACTTTTATGTTCCCATGGCCCATTAAATCTTTTTCAAGGCAGTGTTAGTTTGAATCAATAAGATGTGAAAGTTGCACAGCACAAGAAGCTGCAGGGTGTTGTTATTTCTTTTTTTTTTACCCAAAAAAAGAGAGCTTGTGACTCAAATCTGGTCTGTTTTCATCTTCCAGTCACTAAATAGTGTTAACTCTGGTCTTAAAAAGGTGGACTATGATTTATAGTGGATGTGCTCTATCTGGACTGCAGCAAGGCCTTTGACACTGTCCCCCACAGCAAACTGCTGGCTAAGCTGTCAGCCCATGGCTTGGATGGCAACACTCTGTGCTGGGTTAGGAACTGGCTGGAGGGCTGAGCCCAGAGAGTGGTGGTGAATGGTGCCACATCCAGCTGGCAGCTGTCACTAGTGGTGTCCCTCAGGGATCAGTGCTGGGCCCCATCCTCTTTCACATCTTCAGAGATGGTCTGGATGAGGGCATGGAGTCAGTCATCAGCAAGTGTGCAGATGACACCAAGCTGGGGGCAGATGTGGCTGGGTTGGAGGGCAGAAGGGCTCTGCAGCAGGACCTTGACCACCTGCACAGATGGGCAGAGTCCAAGGGGATGGCTTCAATAGCTCCAAGTGCAGGGTGCTGCACTTTGGCCACAGCAACCCCATGCAGAGATACAGGCTGGGGTCAGAGTGGCTGGAGAGCAGCCAGACAGAGAGGGATCTGGGGGTGCTGATTGATACCCACCTGAAGATGAGCCAGCAGTGTGCCCAGGTGGCCAAGAGAGCCAGTGGCATCCTGGCCTGCATCAGGAATGGTGTGGCCAGCAGGAGCAGGGAGGTCATTCTGCCCCTGTGCTCTGCACTGGTTAGACCACACCTTGAGTGCTGTGTTCAGTTCTGGGCCCCCCAGTTTAGGAGGGACATTGAGATGCTTGAGAGTGTCCAGAGAAGGGCGAGGAGGCTGGGGAGAGGCCTTGAGCACAGCCCTACGAGGAGAGGCTGAGGGAGCTGGGATTGGTTAGCCTGGAGAAGAGGAGGCTCAGGGCAGACCTTATTGCTGTCTGCAACTACCTGAGGGGAGGTTGTGGCCAGGAGGAGGTTGCTCTCTTCTCTCAGGTGGCCAGCACCAGATGTTAAAGAGGATGGGGCCCAGCACTGATCCCTGAGGGACACCACTAGTGACAGCTGCCAGCTGGATGTGGCACCATTCACCACCACTCTCTGGGCTCAGCCCTCCAGCCAGTTCCTAACCCAGCACAGAGTGTTGCCATCCAAGCCATGGGCTGACAGCTTAGCCAGCAGTTTGCTGTGGGGGACAGTGTCAAAGGCCTTGCTGCAGTCCAGACAGACCACATCCACAGGCCTGCCCACAGCCACCAAGCAGTCACCCTCCATAGAAGGAGATCAGGTTGGAGAGGCAGGATCTGCCCTTCCTAAACCCATGCTGGCTGGACCTGAGCCCTTTGCCATCCCTCAGGTGTGCTCTTATCACCTCCAAGCTAACCTGCTCCATCAGTTTCCCTGGCACTGAGGTCAGGCTGATGAGTCTGTAGAATCTTGACCCACTTTTTTTCCCCCCCCCCCCCCTCTTTCACTTCCTTGCCCTGTCTTGCCAGGGAAGAGGAGTGGGTAAGCAGGGAGCAAGTGCCTGGTGGATGCTTCCATTTCTAGCTGCGCTCAAGCGCCAGCAGAAGGCAGTGCCAAAAATTACACCCGTGCCTCCTTTCCAAAACACCTCTGCAAGAGCTGAAACAGAATGCCAGGGGCAGGTCTTCCTGTGCTGAGTTTCTGGGATGCAGAGGGAAAATGTGTAAATCCTTCTGCACAGCTGTAAAAACCCTGCTGCTCTCTCCTGCTGCAGTGTGAAATCACACCAGCTGCCCCTGGCCTGAACAGGAGACAGAGGTTTTTTTGCTTGCAGTAAATAAAATCCTTTTAGCATCCTATAGAATAAGACAGAGGTTATCCTCGAGGTTTAAATGCCAAAAGGAGGCCTTAAAAGTGCTGGCTGCACATGCTGGTTTGGGTATAAATGGTAGCTTACAGCAGAACCTATCATCCTGAGCAAGGTTCTAACTAAAACCCTTTCCTTGAGGTCAGCACATGTAAGAAATGATAACATTATTTCTTCTGAGCTGCCTCACATAAATATTTCCTGAGTCTAAGCTCTCTTGCCAGTCTCATGTAGTGATATTATAGCCACAGCTGCAGTAAGCTCTCTTTTCTTCTCTTCTTGCACCCTGAGCTGGATCAGCAGGACCAGGGAAGTGATCCTGCCCCTGTACTGGCACTGGTTAGGCCACACCTTGATTTCAGGGCCCCTCAGTTTAAGAAAGATGTTGAGGTGCTTGAACATGTCCAGAGAAGGGCAGCAAGGCTGGGGAGGGGAGTGGAGCACAAGCCTGTGAGGAGAGGCTGAGGGAGCTGGGGGTGTGCAGCCTGCAGCAGAGGAGGCTCAGGGCAGAGCTCATTGCTGTCTGCAGCTGCCTGAAGGGAGGCTGTAGCCAGGTGGGGTTTGGTTTCTTCTGCCAGGCACCCAGGGACAGAACAGGAGGACACAGCCTCAAGCTGTGCCAGGGGAGGTTCAGGCTGGATGTTAGGAAGAAGTTGTTCAGAGCAAGAGTGATTGGCATTGGAATGGGCTGCCTGGGAAGGTGGTGGAGTCCTCATCCCTGGAGGTGTTTAAGAGGAGGCTGCATGAGGCACTTGCTGCCATAGTTTACTAGATTAGGTGGTGTTGGGTGATGGATTTGACTTGATCATCTGAAGTCTCCCCTGAGCCTCCTCTTCTGCAGTCTGCACCCCCCCAGCTCCCTCAGCCACTGCTCACAGGGCTGTGCTCCAGCCCCCTCACCAGCCTTGCTGCCCTCTTCCAGACCCCCACCCTTCTGTGATTCAATAAAAGCTGCCACCACAGGAAATACTTCATCCCAGGTCTTTTTTAAGGGCAGAGAAAGCCACAGCTGAAAAAGAGACCTTGACTTTTGCTGTCTGTGTCTAACTCATCCTCATTAGCTTAGCCACTGACACAGAAGGCCTTCTCTGAACACATTCAGAGAGATCACAATACATTAGCAAACCTTTCTCAGAGAGGAAAAATCCAATCTCGTGTTCAGTGTTCTAGATTACTGGCAGCTGACTGCAGCTGAGGGTTAAATCAAGTCACTTTTGCAGTGTTCACTTTCTAAAAGGCAGCAAACCCTACTACCCCCCCCCCCCCCCCATCCCCAGGTCCATTAAAATCAGATAGAGCTGGATGTCTTGACAGCTGTCCACCTCAGGCATGCTGGGTTTGATGCTCCTCTGCAAATGCTGTTCATTCATTTCCTAAAGCAGTTAGGCACATTAGAATTTTCTTGGCCTAAAACTCATCTGTGTGACAGTTTCACTTGCTGGAGGTAGACAGCCATTGGCTTCAAGTCCTAATAATGGCAGCTGCCTGTGTATGATGCTTTTTAAGATAGAAAACTGTTATTCCAAGCTTATTATGCAAAAAAAAAAGGAGATAAGGCACTAAATTATGACTTTTATAGCTTTCTCCTTGCAGCTTTCTGCAGGTCTCTGCTTTGTCTGTTAGAGTTATGAGGCAAGAGGCTATTGCCAAGGAGCAGCAGAAGTGGAGGCTCTGCAAATCAAAAGGAGCTTAGGAGCCAGGAATGATAGCAGGAGAGGCTGGGGCAGTGCCCTTACAGGTGAAGGGTAGTAGGAGACCTGGCAAGAAGGCCAGAGAAAATAGGGAGAGGGACAGTCAAGGTCAGACTGAGCTTCTTAATCCAGTTAGAGATGTCTCTGCTCGCAGGGGCTGATGACCCAGTGTTGGGACTAGGTGACCTTTGTAGGTCCCTTCCATATCAAACTACTCAGTAACTCTATGGCAACCAGGCTTAACCAACAGCTCAGTGCTCAGTGGGCATGTCTGCAGTGACTGAGCAGATCTGACATCAGGTGCAAGGTGGAGCCAAGACACAGCTGCAGCAAATTGAGTAAGGATGAAGGGCAGAGGCTTGAATTAAATGTGGCTCCCAACAGAGGGGCAGCAGGAGGGAGATGTCAACAAAGCTTCTCATTGATCCTTTGATGGAAGCATATTTCAAGGCCTCACAGCTGCACCTAATCAGCTTTTAGCCCAGTCCAAGGGCCTGGGGAGATCCAGAATCCTAGAATCAACCAGGTTAGAAAAGATCTCCAAGCTCATCCAGTCCAACCTAGCACCCAGCCCTAGCCAATCAACCAGACCATGGCACTGAGTGCCCCATTCAGTCTTGAATGATTCCAGGGACTCCACCACCTCCCTGGGCAGCCCATTCCAATGCCAATCACTCTCTCTGCCAACAACTTCCTCCTAACATCCAGCATATACCTCCTCTGGCAAAACTTGAGACTGTTTCCCCTCCTTCTGTTGCTGGTTGCCTGGCAGAAGAGACCAATTGCACCTGGCTACAACCTCCCTTCAGGTAGTTGATCCAGAGCTGAAGGGTCTGCTGATGTAGGTGGAGTTGTGGCAGTTCTGTAGGTCCAGTGGGTCTGAGAATGTGTAGAGCTGCTGAAGGCATCTCACATTGTCAGGCAAAATGCAGATTCTCTCTAGTGCTCTAGCACTAAATTGAGCTGGGAGAAGATGGATGAATGAAGTGTGAGAGAAGGCAATGCAGCCTGCAGCAGCTAGCAGTAAGTATCTCTTTTTCTCACCCTTTGAAGTGTTGTATTGCTTGGTCTGAGCTGTTTTCAAGCCTGGATTCAAAGGTGTGAGCCTGAACAAACCAAACCCTTGTGTGTTCGAGGTGAGCAGCACCTGCCTAGGTTGCCTGCTTTAGCAAAGCCATTTCTACCCAAGGGTCACTTAGCAGAGTAAAACACAGGAGAGATTTGTGAAGGAGCAGTGGCAACAAAACAGAAAGTAGAATGAAATGAATGTTTCCTTATCACAAAGTTATTCAGATTAGGCTCTCTGGGAAATATCCAGTCCTTGATTGCCTGCACTAAAATTGTAGCTTGGAATGAGATAAATTCAGTGAATCTGGGGGTTGTCTGTTGGCTTTAACCCTTGTGAGAACCGAGCTGCTTCTTTCTCAGTGTGGCATTGCAATAGCAAATCAGATCTGAACTATATTTGTTTTCACACTCCTAATGCCATTTATTTTCTTCCTGTAACACCCTGGGGTGGGGGGGTGGGGGGGGGGGGTGGGGAGCAACAACATTGCTGCCTCTTGAAATGCAGAGTGAGATCAAAGCTGTTGCCTGGGCCACAGGTGGCAGTAGGTGTTTAAGTATGAATAGAGCTTAGCAGCTTGTGTCTGCATGGAAGGGGACTTGACCCTTGATTGTTCTAATTCAGCTAATCAAGATCAGATACACTCTCTCTCTCTGTCTGAAGACAAACCTGAGCTTACAAGGTTGCAGAATGCCCAGTAAGAAGAGCAGAGGTGGCTGAGGGGAGACCTCATTGCTTTCTGTAACTCCCTGCAAGGAGTCTGGAGTGAGGTGGGAGTTGGTCTCTCTTCCCTGGTAACTCCAGGGAAGACACTGATGCTGTAGCATCTCCAGAGAAGGGCAGCAAAGCTGGTCTAGAGAACAGGTCTGGTGAGGGCAGCTGAAGGGATTGGAGTGGTTTTATTGGGAGAAAAGGAGACTGAAAGGGAGACCTCACTGCTCCCTGAAATGAAGTTGGAGTAACATGGGGGATAGTCTCTTCTCACTAGTATCACCTAGTATCTAGGTGATAAAATGAGAGGAAACGGCCTGAAATGATGCCAGAGAAGATTTAGACTGGGCATTAGAAACAATTATTTTGCTGCAAGAGTGCTCAGTGATTAGAAGAGGCTGCCCAAGGAGGTGATGGAGTCTCCATCCCTGGAAGTGTTCAAGAAACCTGTGGACATAGTCTAAAGACCATAGTGGTGTAGGCTGGTGATTGGACTTGATGATCTTAAAGGGCTTTTCCAATGAAAACCATTCTGTTTGCCTCTCAATGTAAGAAAGACGTTGAGGTGCTTGAACATGTCCAGAGAAGGGCAGCAAGGCTGGGGAGGGGGCTGGAGCACAGCCCTGTGAGGAGAGGCTGAGGGAGCTGGGGGTGTGCAGCCTGCAGAAGAGGAGGCTCAGGGCAGAGCTCATTGCTGTCTGCAACTACCTGAAGGGAGGCTGTAGCCAGGTGGGGTTGGTCTCTTCTGCCAGGCAACCAGCAACAGAACAAGGGGACACAGCCTCAAGCTGCAGCAGGGCAGGTTCAGGCTGGATGTTAGGCAGAAGTTCTTCAGAGCAAGAGTGATTGGCATTGGAATGGGCTGCCTGGGGAGGTGGTGGAGCCCCCATCCCTGGAGGTGTTTGAGAGGAGGCTGCATGAGGCACTTGGTGCAGTGGTTTATTTAATTAGAAGGATTAGGTGATAGGTTGGACTTGATGATCTTAGAGGTCTTTTCCAACCTGGTTGATTCTGTGATTCTAGCAAAGTCACATCAGAGAACAGGAGAATGGGACTTGTTTATGTTCTCAAGTAACTGTGATTGCAGTAGGGAATGCTGTAGGGTAGGAGAGCTGTTTTGGCTCTGGAAGATGTGTCCAGAAGAAGAGGCAAGAGCTCTGCAAATTGTCTGTTCTGAGTTCTGCTTGCTTTCCTTAGACAGATGAATTAGCTTATCCAAGCTAATTTATTAATGGCCTCATTTCTACTCAAGCATATATGAGTTCCAGCAATATTATTCTAACTTGCTTTGGACAGATGGGCAGAGTCCAAGGGGATGGCTTCAATAGCTCCAAGTGCAGGGTGCTGCACTTTGGCCACAGCAACCCCATGCAGAGATACAGGCTGGGGTCAGAGTGGCTGAGAGCAGCCAGACAGAGAGGGATCTGGGGGTGCTGATTGATACCCACCTGAACATGAGCCAGCAGTGTGCCCAGGTGGCCAAGAGAGCCAGTGGCATCCTGGCCTGCCTCAGGAATGGTGTGGCCAGCAGGAGCAGGGAGGTCATTCTGCCCCTGTACTCTGCACTGGTTAGACCACACCTTGAGTGCTGTGTTCAGTTCTGGGCCCCCCAGTTTAGGAGGGACATTGAGATGCTTGAGCGTGTCCAGAGAAGGGCAACGAGGCTGGGGAGAGGCCTTGAGCACAGCCCTACGAGGAGAGGCTGAGGGAGCTGGGATTGGTTAGCCTGGAGAAGAGGAGGCTCAGGGCAGACCTTATTGCTGTCTGCAACTACCTGAGGGGAGGTTGTGGCCAGGAGGAGGTTGCTCTCTTCTCTCAGGTGGCCAGCACCAGAACAAGGGGACACAGCCTCAGGCTGTGCCAGGGGAGATTTAGGCTGGAGGTGAGGAGAAAGTTCTTCCCTGAGAGAGTCATTGGACACTGGAATGGGCTGCCCGGGGAGGTGGTGGAGTCGCCGTCCCTGGAGCTGTTCAAGGCAGGACTGGACGTGGCACTTGGTGCCATGGTCTGGCCTTGAGCTCTGTGCTAAAGGGTTGGACTTGATGATCTGTGAGGTCTCTTCCAACACTGATGATACTGGGATGCTGTGATGCTGTGATGTCTTTACTTTTGCTGAAAGTAGGCAGTGGTTACTGGCAGCTTTTAACAGAACTACCAGGGGTTGGCTCAATCTTTCTGCAGAGTCTTAATCTGAGTGAACACAGCCTCCAAAATCCTGGGAAGCTCTTTGTGTTCAGTAACAAAAGTACTGCTTTTTAACATGTGTAAGTGTTAAATAATCATTCATACTTATCAGTATCTCTGGGCAACCTGATCCAGTGGAGGATATCCCTGCTGACTGCAGAGTGGGTTGGACTGGGTGAGCTTTAGAGGTCCCTTCCACTCAGACCATTCTGTGATTCAGACACCTCTGCACCAATTAAAGCTCATTTCTGTAGCAACCTTTACTACAGTTGTATGATGAAGTCTTCTTAGGAGTTTGGGGTGGGATTCCTCCTTGGCATTAGGAATGGGATCTGTCCTCATCAGTCCTGGTGGGATTCTGAGCTCTAAGTGAGCAGCTGGACTTGATGGACTGGAGAATAAATCTGATGAAGAGTGACTGAAGGAGCTGGGGCTGGTCAGTGTGAAACAGAGGAGGCTGAGGGCAGACCTCATGGCTCTCTACAGCTGCCTGAAAGGACCTTGTGGAGAGGTTGGTGCTGGTCTCTTCTCACAGGGCATTAGTGACAGAACAAGAGAGAATGGCCTCAAGCTGCAGCAGGGCAGGTTTAGGCTGGACGTTAGGAAGAATCTTTTCCCATCAAGAGTGGTCAGGAGTTGGAATATGCTGCCCAGGGAGGTGGTGGAGTCATCAACCCTGGGTGTGTTTAAAGCTGGTTTGGATGTGGTGCTTGGGGCTATGGTTTAGGGTGAACCTTGCAGAGTAGGGTTATAGGTTGGACTCAATGATGCTGAGGGGCTTTTCCTACCTGAGTGTTTCTGTGATTGTGTGACCCCACAGGTTCCAACATCAGCAGTTCTGTGATTCTGAGTGGTTTAAAGGCTCACAGTGGAAGCAGAGAGTAGTAAAAAAGTAGTAACATCTAGTTCCACAACCACTATGGTTCATGTTATCCTTGAACGGGGGCAACTAGCAGAACTTTGAGGCTTTAGTTTTTACGCTTGAGGCTCAACCTTTGTTGGCAAACCAAATCTGGACATTCAGAGATAATGATTCAAGGCTTCCTTCTACCTGCTAATCTTCCTAAATGCACAGAGAGCAATATGGGAGAGAATGTGTTTGAAAAAAAATGCTGTAGCTAGTAGATGGTTATCTTAGATGCCTCTGGAGGTTATTTACATTCTTTCATAGTGTCAGGGAAAAAAATAAAACCACAACCAAAAACCATCTGATGATTAAAAGGATGAAAATAGCCATAGTAACATGTCTTGCCTCTAGAAGGAAATGACCTTGGATTAAATTTCTGCTGTGTTTTGAGTTAGTTTTCCCATGGAAAGTGAGTATCCAGTGCACAGAACTCTTCTATGTCATCCCACTATTCTCTGTTCCAAGACTGGATAACAAGGTCCTGGTGCTTATGTGGAGTTTACTCTAACGGGGGGGCCTATAGCACAGAATCACAGAGTTATCAGGACTAGAAGGGACTTCAAGGATCATCCAGTTCCAACACCCCTGCCATGGGCAGGAACACCTCATACTACATCAAATTACCCAGAGCCACATCCAGCCTGGCCTTCAAAACATCCAGGGATGAGGCTGCCATCACCTCCCTGGGCAATCTGTGCCAGTCTCTCACCACCCTCATGCTGAAGAGCTTCTTCCTAACATCCAGTCTGAATCTACCCATTTCCAGCTTGGTTCCATTCCCCCCAGTCCTATCACTACCTGATACCCTACAAAGTCTGTCCCCAGCTTTCTTGTAGCCCCCTTCAAGTACTGCAATGCCACAATAAGGTCTTCTCACAGCCTTCTCCTCTCCAGACTGAACTATCCTAACTCCCTCAGCCTGTCCCCACAGCAGCGCAGCTCCAGCCCTCTGACCATCCTTGTGGCCCTTCTCTGGACACTTCCAGACCTTTCCTGTCCCAGAGGCTCCAGAATTTAGCACAGTGCTCCGAGTAGGATCTCAGCAGAGCAGTGCAGAGGGGCAGAATCCCCTCCCTTGCCCTGCTGCCCACACTGCTCTGGCTGCAGCCCAGGCTCTGCTTGGCTCTCTGGGCTGCAAGTGCACACTGCTGGCTCACATTAAGCTTCTCGTCCACCAGCACCCCCAAGTCCCTTTCTTCAGGGCTGCTCTCATGCCTGTTCTGCCCCTACATTAGTTTCCCTGCTAATATTGTATGACCTTTGGCTGTTGATACAGAAAAGTCTATTCCTCCTCTTCATTTTGCAAGGCTTATGTAAAATGAATGAGGCTTTGAAGGAGCAGCAATCTAAGGATCATATTTGGAACCTCTTCTGAGCATGATCTCAATTCCTCTTTCTCACATGTGGTAAAAGTTGATATGCTCTCACTTTCAAAAAGATCTGGAGGGGCTGGAGCAGGGCCAGAGGAGAGTGATGAGACTGGGGAAGGGACTGGAGGGGAAGGCTGCTGAGGAGAGGCTGAGGGAGCTGGGGGGGTTCAGCCTGGAGAAGAGGAGACTCAGGGAGGACCTTATCACTCTCTACAGCTGCCTGAAGGGAAGTTGCAGTCAGGTGGGGTCAGGCTCTGCTCCCAGGCAGCTTGTGCCAAGAGGAGAGGGCATGGCCTGAAGCTGTGCCAGGGGAGGGTTAGGTTGGATGTTAGGAAGCAGTTCCTGCTGGAAAGGGGAATCAGAGACTGCAACGGACTGCCCAGGGAGGTGGTGGAGTCACTGTCCCTGGAGGTGTTTAGGAACAGCTTGGCTGTGGCACTCAGTGCCATGGTCTGGTTGCTGTGGTGCTGTTAGGTCATAGGCTGGACCTGATGATTTCAGAGGTCTATTCCAGCCTCAATGATTCTGTGACAGTAGTGCAATAAAACTCCCAGAAATGCTCTGTAATTATCAAGTTCTTTACTGTGGTGGAAATCTGTCTCTAGAAAATGCATGACACATCCAGAATTGGTAGTTTAGTACCAGCCTTAGTAGTTAGACAAGGGTTGGGCTCTAAGATCTTGAAGATCTTTTCCAATCAGAATGATTCCATGATTGGAGAACAGGTCTGATGATGAATTGCTAAGGGAGCTGAAGTTGTGCAATCTGGATAGAAAGGCTGAGAGGAGACCTCACTGCTCTCTACAGCTCTTTAGAAGGAGGTTGCATTGAGGTGGGGGTTGCTCTCTTCTCCTTAGTAGGTTGGAGATTAGGAAAAAAATCTGTGCTGCAGGATTGGTCAGGGATTGGAACAGTCTGCCCAAGGAGGTGGTGGAGTCACCACCCCTGGAGGTTCAGGAAACCTGGACATGGCACTCTGGGACATAGTTTAATGGCCACGATGGTGCTGGGTTGATGATCTGGACGAGGGCATTGAGTCCAGCATCAGTAAGTTTGCAGATGACACCAAGCTAGGAGCAGCTGTGGAGCTGTTGGAAGGTAGGAGAGCCCTGCAGAGGGACCTGGCCAGGCTGGATGGGTGGGCAGAGGCCAATGGGATGAGATTGAACAAGGCCAAGTGCAGGGTTCTGCACTTTGGCCACAACAACCCCAAGCAGCACTACAGGCTGGGGACTGAGTGGCTGGAGAGCAGCCAGGAGGAAAGGGACCTGGGGGTACTGATAGAGAGTAGCTGAAGGTGAGCCAGCAGTGTGCCCAGGTGGGCAAGAGAGCCAATGGCATCCTGGCCTGCATCAGGAGCAGTGTGGCCAGTAGGACAAGGGAGGTTATTCTGCCCCTGTGCTCAGCACTGCTCAGGCCACACCTTGAGTGCTGTGTCCAGTTCTGGGCCCCTCAGTTCAAGAGAGATGTTGAGGTGCTGGAGGGTGTCCAGAGAAGGGCAACAAAGCTGGTGAGGGGCCTGGAGCACAAACCCTATGAGGAGAGGCTGAGGGAGCTGGGGGTGTGCAGCCTGCAGAAGAGGAGGCTCAGAGGTGATCTTATTACTGTCTACAACTACCTGAAGGGAGGCTGTAGCCAGGTGGAGGGTGGCCTCTTCTGCCAGGCAACCAGCAATAGAACAAGGGGACACAGTCTCAAGTTGTGCCAGGGGAGGTCTAGGCTGGATGTTAGGAAGAAGTTCTTCCCAGAGAGAGTGATTGGCATTGGAATGGGCTGCCCAGGGAGGTGGTGGAGGCACCGTCCCTGGGGGTCTTCAAGAAAATCCTGAATGAGGCACTTAGTGCCATGGTCTGGTTGAGTGGCTAGGGCTGGGTGCTAGGTTGGACTGGATGAGCTTGGAGCTCTCTTCCAACCTGGTTGATTCTATGATTCTATGGTTGGACTCCATGATCTTAGAGGTTTCTTGCTACCTCAATGATTTTATGATTCTGTTGTATGAAAACCTGCTTTAGGTTCCTGTAGATCTACTTCTCTGGATCCCCAAAGCTGTCAGAATCCTGCAGGCTGTGCAGGCAATTGTCTGCTTTTCTGCTTCATTAACGTGAGAGGACTGTTAGCAATGCATGAGGGTGCTTTGAGCACCACTGGCTGTGTTCCTGAGGGACTGAGCTTCAGCTGAGAAACTGCCACCTAATCGATATGCTTGATGACCTGTGGCTGCAGCCAAGGGAGCTGACAGTGGTGGCTGTGGAGAGAATGCTTCTGTGATTGGTGTCAGTCTGCCTGCCTGATGTCTCCGAGTGGCAGGTTGCTGCAGGGAGGCATCGAGAGGGATGGGACACAGAGTAAACAGCAAAGAGATTCGAGTTGATATTTTGGATGGAACATACCACTGATATGTTTAAAAAATGGAATTGGTTGTACTAATAAGCAAATAACAAACACAACAGAGAATCATGGAGTCACAGAATGTCAGGGGCTCATCCAGTCCAACCACACTGCCAGAGCAGGAGCACCTAGAGCAGGGCATGCGGGAACACATCCAGGCAGGTCTTGAATAGCTCCAGATAGGGAGACTCCACAACCTCCCTGGGCAGCCTGTTCTGGGTTCTGGCACTCTCACAGGGAAAAATTCCTCCTCATGTTTCCATGAAACTTCCTAGGCCTCAGCTTCCACCACTGCCCCTTGTGCTGTCATTGGGCATCACCCAGCAGAGCCTGGCTCCAGCCTCTGCCCACTCACCCTGCACATCTTTATCACCATGACTGAGGTCACCTCTCAGGCTCCTCCTCTCCCAGCAGCACAGCCACAGCTCCCTCAGGCTTTCATGAGATATAGTTCATAAGATATGTTCAGCATCTTTGTGGCTGGACTCTCTCAAGCAGTTCTGTGTCCCTCTTGAACTGGGAGTCCCAGAACTGGACACAGTACTCCAGATGCAGCCTCAGCAGGGCATAGTAGAGGGGCAGGAGAACCTCTCTCATCCTTCTAGCCACAGCCCTTCTAATCCACCCTCCCTCCTGGCCTGCAGAGCACATTGTTGGCTCATGGTCAACCTCCCATCATCTAGCCTCCCATCATCTAGGACCCCCAGATGCTTTTCACCTCCACTGCCTTCCAACAGGTCAGACCCCAACCTATCCTGTTCTTTCTCTTATGATGAAAAATCTTAATGAAGCCCCTAGAGCACAGGTCTCAGGAGGAGCATCTGAGGGGCCTGGAGGAAAGGAGGTTAATGGGGCACCTTCTCAGTCTCTACAACTGCCCAAAAGGAGATTGGAGCCAGGTGGGAGTCAGTCCCTTCTCCTTGATAAAATCTGGTAGGACAAGAGGAAATGAGAGGATCATAGAATTGTTAAGGTGGAAAAGTCCTCCAAGATCATTGACTCCAACTGTGACCCAACTGCCATGACCACTAAACTAAATCCTGAGCAGCACATCTACACACATATTTAACACCTCTAAGGACAGTGATTCCAACTCCCTGAGCAGCCTCTTCCAGTGCTTGACCACTCTTGCAGCAAAGAAACTGTCTCCAGTCTCCAACCCAGACCTCCCCTGGCACAATTCCAGGCCATGTCCTCTCATTCTATCACTAGTTTCTTGAGAGAAGAGACCAAGAATGGCCTTGCTTCAGCCTTCTCTCAGGGAGCTGTAGAGAGCAATGAGGTCTCCCCTCAGCCTCTTCTTCTCCAGCCTGAACTCCCCCAAATTCCTCAGCCATGCAGCATGGTCTGTGACCTCTGAACCCTTCACCAGCCTCGTTGCCCTTCTCTGGACACTCCAGCACCTCAGTGTCTTTCTGATGCTGTGGTGCCCAGAACTGAACATGGTACTCAAGCTATGGCCTCACCAGAGCTGAGTCTGGGGTCACCACCACTTCCCTGCTCCTGCTGGACACCCTATTCCTGGTGTGGCCCAGGATGTTGTTGGCCTTGGCCACTGGCACACACTGCTGATTTATCTTCAGCTGGCCACCCCCAGGTCCCTTTCTGTTAGGGCTGACTTCCAAACACTTTCCCAAGCCTGTAGTCTTTCCTGGAGTTGTTGTGACCATAGTGCAAGCCTCAACACTTGTCTTTTTAAACCTCACCCCATGGATCTTGCATCTGGGTCAAGGCAATCCCAAGCACCAGTATAGTCTGGGCAGCGATTGGCTTGACAGTAGCCTTGAGGAGAGAGACTTGGGGATGCTGGTAGAGGAGAAGCTAAATATGAGCTGTCAGTGTGCACTGGCAGCCCAGAATGCCAAGCAGAGCCTGGGCTGCAGCCAGAGCAGTGTGGGCAGCAGGGTAAGAGAAGTGATCCTCCCCCTCTGCTCCGCACTGGTGAGACCTCACTTGAGTACTGAATCCAGTTCTGGAGCCCCTGGTACAAGAGGGATGTGGAGGTGCTGGAAGGTGTCCAGAGCAGGACCATGAGGATGGTCAGAGGGCTGGAGCTGCGCTGCTATGAGGAGAAGCTGAGGGAGTTGGAGCTGTTCAGTCTGAAGAGGAGAAAGCTGTGAGAAGACCTTCTGGTGGCATTGCAGTATCTGAAGGGGGCTACAAGAAAGTTGGGGACAGACCCTGTAGGGTGTCAGGTAGTGATAGGACTGAGGGGAATGGAACAAAGCTAGAAATGGGCAGATTCAGACTGGATGCTAGGAAGAAGTTCTTCAGCATGAGGGTGGTGAGAGACTGGAATGGGTTGCCCAGGGAGGTGGTGGAAGCTTCATCCTGGGAGGTGTTTAAGGCCAGTCTGGATGTGGCTCTGGGCAATCTGATGTAGTGTGAGGTGTCCCTGCCCATGTGAAGAAGATTGGAGCTGGCTGCTCCTTGTGGTCCCTTCCAACTCTGACTGATCCAACAATTCCATGATCTAACTTGTGCAGATCTCTCCGCAGTACCTTCCTACCCTCAATCAGTTCAACACTCTCACTCAGCTGAGTGCACTCTGCAAGGCCTCCTGTTGCACCAGAAGAAGTTTAGGTAGGACAGTAGGAAGAGTTTTGTCCACAAAAGGGATATCAAACCCTGGAGCAGGCTGCCCAGGGAAGTGGGGGAGTCCTCCTGACTGGAGGGTTTGGAAAGCTGTATTGAGGGATGTGGTTTAGTGGTGGCTAGGCAGCGTTGGGCTGAAGGTTTGACTTAGTGATGCTAAAAGGTATCTTCCAACTGACATGATTCTATTTGGTTAAGAGCCCTGATGTAAAGTTTAAGGGTCTCAAGCTTTAGAGTATGAAGAGCTCTTTCTCTCCTTTCTGAGATGGACACTGCACAGAATGTCTGAGTCTTCAGCACAGTTTTTGCTCTGTGTGCAAATGTATTCTGCAGTGCCACCCCAACTGAAAACAAAGGCACTGAATTGAGGTCCTTTTGAGGCAGAAGCTTGCAGACAGTTGTAAGACAGCAATTTACTCTAGTGCTATTTTTTAAGCTACTTATAAAGAGGTTATCAGGGACTGAGCCCAAACATCTTTGCTCTTATAGGAAAAAATAAACCCAGACTCAAACCAAAATCCAGTCATGCAAATAGATAACCAATGTCAGAGACTTCTGGCCATAGTGATCCAGAACTCTTTTCCTGCTAGCTTCAGTAGTCAGTGCAAGGGTGATGAATATAAGCATGGAGAGGATGATGGAAGACTAAAGAAATCAGAGAATTGTCAGAGTTGGAAGGGAGCTCAAGGATCATCCAGCTCCAACCCTCCTGTACTCAGCACTGCTCAGGCCACACCTTGAGTGCTGTGTCCAGTTCTGGGCTCCTCAATTCAAGAGAGGTGTTGAGATACTGGAACATGTCCAGGGGAGGGCAATGAAGCTGACAAGGGGCCTGGAGCACAGCCCTGTGAGGAGAGGCTGAGGGAGCTGGGGGTGTGCAGCCTGCAGAAGAGGAGGCTCAGGGCAGAGCTCATTGCTCTCTACAACTCCCTGAAGGGAGGCTGTAGCCAGGTGGGGGTTGGTCTCTTCTTCCAGGCAACCAGCAACAGAACAAGGGGACACAGTCTCAAGCTGTGCCAAGGCAGATATAGGCTGGATGTTAGGAAGAAGTTGTTGTCAGAAAGAGTGATTGGCATTGGAATGGGCTGCCCAGGGAGGTGGTGGAGTCACCGTGCCTGGAGGTGTTCAGGCAAAGCCTGGCTGAGGCACTTAGTGCCATGGTCTGGTTGACTGGCTAGGGCTGGGTGCTAGGTTGGACTGGATGAGCTTGGAGGTCTCTCTAAGAGAGAGGAGTTCAACCTGGTTGATTCTTTAATTCTGTGATTCTGTGAACTTGTGCCAGGAGGAGAGGGCATAGCCTGAAGCTGTTCCAGGGCTGGGTGCTAGGTTGGACTGAATGATCTTGGAAGTTTCTTCCAACCTGGTTGATTCTATGATTCTTTTATCTAGTGCTAAACCACATCCCTCAGCACCACATCTCTGCCTCTTTGAAGCAGCTCCAGGGGTAGGCATTCAGCCACTTCCTTGGGACAACCTATGCTGGTGTTCCAAGTGAAGGAATTTTTCCTAATATCCAACCTAAACCTCTCCTGGTGCAACCTGAGGCCATTTCCTCTCACCCTGTCAGTTGTTACTAGGGGGAAGAGAGCAACCCCCACTTTGCCCCAACCTCCTTTTAGGGAGATGTAAAGAGTGGGAAGGTTCTTTCCCAAACCTTCATGTGTCTGATACTGCCTCTGAACAGCAAGCAGCAGCTTTGTGGCTTCTGGAATTTGTACTTGGCTTTCAGAGCAGCCCAAACCCTGCTCCCAACAGACATCACAGCTGCAGTTGTCACTTAGCAGGCAGGAGTTGGTAGCACAGTTGGTGTCTCCATGCTGCTTTTTAATGATAATCAATGTCCTTTGCCAGCTCATTACAAACCTTTTTCATGGATCAGCAGAAACACAATACCTGAGGGGAGGCCTTTCTTATTCCACTGAAAATCTCTTGTACCTGCTCTTTACTTTAAGGTACCAAATATAGCCTAGAAAGCAGCAGACCAAAGCAGTGACTGCATCACACTCTAATTATTTTTTTGTTCCTGGAAAATCTTATTTTCTCTATGGATATAAAACTCTCTAATGAGCCTTAGCAAAGTGCAATTCAATGGTTAGACCTGCATGTCTAGAACTGCAGTGGGGGGGTTGTGCTTTAGAGTCATAGAATTGCCAAGGTTGGAAGGGACCTCAGGGCTCATCTAGTTCTAATCCCCCTGCCGTGTACAGGGAAGCTGCACACTGGATCAGCTTGCCCAGAGCCACATCCAGCCTGGCCTTAAACACCTCCAGGCATGAGGCTACCACCACCTCCCTGGGCAACCTGTGCCAGTCTTTCACCACCCTCATGCTGAAGAACTTCTTCTTAACATCTAATCTGAATTGCCCCTCTCACAGTTTTGCTCCATTCCCCTTAGTCCTATCATGCTCTGAAAAGTCCCTCCCCAGCTTTCCTGTAGCCCCCCTCAGATCCTGGCAGGCCACTTTACATCATGAACCTTAGAATCATAGAATCAACCAGGGTGGAAGAGACCTCCAAGATCATCCAGTCCAACCTAGCACCCAGCCCTGGCCAATCAACCAGACCATGGCACTAAGTGCCTCAGCCAGGCTTTGCTTGAAGACCCCCAGGGACGGTGCCTCCACCACCTCCCTGGGCAGCCCATTCCAATGCCAATCACTCTCTCTGGGAAGAACTTCTTCCTAACATCCAGCCTAGACCTACCCTGGCACAACTTGAGGCTGTGTCCCCTTGTTCTATTGCTGGTTACCTGGGAGAAGAGGCCACCCCCCACCTGGCTACAATGTCCCTTCAGGTAGTTGTAGACAGTAATAAGATCACCTCTGAGCCTCCTCTTCTGCAGGCTGCACACCCCCAGCTCCCTCAGCCTCTCCTCATAGGGTTTGTGTCCCAGGCCCCTCACCAGCTTTGTTGCCCTTCTCTGGGCACCTTCCAGCACCTCAACATCTCTCTTGAATTGAGGTTCCCAGAACTGGACCTGTTCTAGCAGGAGGTTTCCCTGCCTATGGCAGGGGGTTGGAATGATCTGTAAGGTCTCTTCCAATCCATTCTATGATTCTGTGGTTTAGCAGCAAACTTGGTAGAGTCAGAGAATGTTTGGACTTGATCTTAAAGGTCTTAAAGACAAAGTTATGGTTCTATTTATACTAGGTAGAAGAGGACATTTTCTTCACACTGAGGGTAGTGAGACACTGGCATCAGTTGCCCAGAGATGTAGTGGAAGCCCCATCCCTGGAACCTTTCCAGGTCAGGTTGTGTGGGGGCTGTGAGCAACCTGCTCTACCTCCAGATGTTCCTGCTCACTTCATAGGTTTGGCCTTCCCCAGCCAAATCATTCTGTGATCTTTAGCAAACCCTTCGCTTCAGAATTGCTGTGAGCAGTCTTCTGCTTCAGATGTGTTGCTGAGGGTAGCAGGTCTTTTATCTGTGGGTTGCTTATTTTGGCAGTGTGTGGGGGTTGTTTTTTTTTACCTAAAGTCAAGGTCAATTATTTGGCCTGGACCTTGAAGCAGTTGAGAAGATACAAATGGAAAAAGAACCAGAGGTCTCGAGCAGTCTAAGTGGCTAAGCCCACACTGCAAATCAAAGCAGTTCAGTGCTTTAATCCAGCTCCCAGAGTTTAGACTGGACATCAGGGTTGGAAGAGACCTCACAGATCATCAAGTCCAACCCTTTAGCACAGAGCTCAAGGCCAGACCATGGCACCAAGTGCCACGTCCAGTCCTGCCTTGAACAGCTCCAGGGACGGCGACTCCACCACCTCCCCGGGCAGCCCATTCCAGTGTCCAATGACTCTCTCAGGGAAGAACTTTCTCCTCACCTCCAGCCTAAATCTCCCCAGGTGCAGCCTGAGGCTGTGTCCTCTTGTTCTGGTGCTGGCCACCTGAGAGAAGAGAGCAACCTCCTCCTGGCCACAACCACCCCTCAGGTAGCTGTAGACAGCAATAAGGTCTGCCCTGAGCCTCCTCTTCTCCAGGCTAACCAATCCCAGCTCCCTCAGCCTCTCCTCGTAGGGCTGTGCTCAAGGCCTCTCCCCAGCCTCGTCGCCCTTCTCTGGACACGCTCAAGCATCTCAATGTCCCTCCTAAACTGGGGGGCCCAGAACTGAACACAGCACTCAAGGTGTGGTCTAAGCAGTGCAGAGTACAGGGGCAGAATGACCTCCCTGCTCCTGCTGGCCACACCATTCCTGAGGCAGGCCAGGATGCCACTGGCTCTCTTGGCCACCTGGGCACACTGCTGGCTCATGTTCAGGTGGGTATCAATCAGCACCCCCAGATCCCTCTCTGTCTGGCTGCTCTCAGCCACTCTGCCCCCAGCCTGTATCTCTGCCTGGGGTTGCTGTGGCCAAAGTGCAGCACCCTGCACTTGGAGCTATTGAAGCCATCCCCTTGGACTCTGCCCATCTGTCCAGGTGGTCAAGGTCCTGCTGCAGAGCCCTTCTGCCCTCCAACCCAGCCACATCTGCCCCCAGCTTGGTATCATCTGCACACTTGCTGATGACTGACTCCATGCCCTCAACTTTAGGAAGAAGTTCTTCAGCATGAGGTTGGTGAGAGACAGGCACAGGTTGCCCAGGGAGGTGGTGGAAGCCTCATCCCTGCATGTTTTGAAGGCCAGGCTGGATGTGTCTCTGGGCAAGCCTCTCTAGTGTGAGGTGTCCCTGCCCATGGCAGGGGGCTTGGAACTGGATAAGTTTTAAGGTAGCCTTTCAGTATCTGAAGGGGGACTACAGGAGGACTGGGGAGGGGCTATTGATAAGGTCTTGTAATGACAGGATGAAGAAGAATGAGTTTAAAGTGGCAGAGGGGAGACTGAAACTGGATGTTAGGGAGAAGTTGTTTGCAGTGAGGGTGATGAGACTCTGGCACAGGTTGCCCAGGGAGGTTGTGGAGCACAGAATCACAGAATGTGACTCTGTGCTCCAGAGCTTCCCTGGAAGTGCTCAGGACCAGGTTGGATGAGACCTTGAGTGACCTGTTCTAGTGGGAACCATTCTATGATCCCAAACCTAACAGCTCTGTGGTTCTGTTAGGAATATCTCGAACAGTAAACATAGGTCTTTGTGACCTGAATGAATGTTTTCTGCTGTGGCTTATGGGAGTTATTGGTATTGTTCATGAAAGGCATTCATATTGATAAATTCAGCCTGCAGTTGCAGATGAGCTCTCAGAAAATGAAGGTTTAAAGAGGACAGAAGAGAGGGAAATCAATCAAGTAAAAAGTCGAATGCAGTATGCTGAGCTTCATGGAATTCATATAATTGTTGGAGCTTCCCTTAAATAAGTGAATAAATATGTCTAGAATACTTCTTTTTCAGCCTCCTTTACCTTTTCCCATCTGCTTTCCTAATCTCAATGGACTTCAATCTGCTTCTTGAACAGGTTCCTTTTGCTTTCCTAGCTCCTGCTCTGTCGGTGCAGACCTGTAAAGCAAAGCTGGGCAGAGGTCTGCTTATGGAACTGAGCACAGTGCCCAAAGGTAATGGCATTTGTGCTTTCAGATTCAGTGTCTTGTACAGCCTGAAGTGTCCCTACCCTGCTTCCATTTCAGTTATTGATTTTATGGCACTTGTGAGTTAACCAAAACAAATGGAGAGAGGGAGCAGGGTTTTCAGGAAAGAGGAAGACTCTGAGTTCTACAGCACATTAGTGCACCTTTTTGTCTTCTTTCTTTTGATAATGAGGCCTGGTGCTCCCTCCTGGCAGCTGCTTGACATAAATCAAAAGACTGTTTTAATTACTCCAAGGAAGGTGATTGATTAGAGCTGCTTTTCTTCCTTTAATTACATGTTAGTTCATTTAGGAGCTAATACAAATCGTTACTTTTTTTTCCTGATGATTGAATCTTTGAAGTGATTCTAGAGGTAGAGAAGCAGAGCTGGGAAAATACATTGGTTTGCAGGTATATCTGGGTTGGAGGGCAGAAGGGCTCTGCAGCAGGACCTTGACCACCTGGACAGATGGGCAGAGTCCAAGGGGATGGCTTCAATAGCTCCAAGTGCAGGGTGCTGCACTTTGGCCACAGCAACCCCAGGCAGAGATACAGGCTGGGGTCAGAGTGGCTGAGAGCAGCCAGACAGAGAGGGATCTGGGGGTGCTGATTGATACCCACCTGAACATGAGCCAGCAGTGTGCCCAGGTGGCCAAGAGAGCCAGTGGCATCCTGGCCTGCCTCAGCAATGGTGTGGCCAGCAGGAGCAGGGAGGTCATTCTGCCCCTGTACTCTGCACTGGTTAGACCACACCTTGAGTGCTGTGTTCAGTTCTGGGCCCCCCCAGTTTAGGAGGGACATTGAGATGCTTGAGCGTGTCCAGAGAAGGGCAACGAGGCTGGGGAGAGGCCTTGAGCACAGCCCTACGAGGAGAGGCTGAGGGAGCTGGGATTGGTTAGCCTGGAGAAGAGGAGGCTCAGGGCAGACCTTATTGCTGTCTGCAACTACCTGAGGGGAGGTTGTGGCCAGGAGGAGGTTGCTCTCTTCTCTCAGGTGGCCAGCACCAGAACAAGAGGACACAGCCTCAGGCTGTGCCAGGGGAGATTTAGGCTGGAGGTGAGGAGAAAGTTCTTCCCTGAGAGAGTCATTGGACACTGGAATGGGCTGCCCGGGGAGGTGGTGGAGTCGCCGTCCCTGGAGCTGTTCAAGGCAGGACTGGATGTGGCACTTGATGATCCATGAGGTCTCTTCCAACCTTGATGATACTGTGATATAACTTCCACAGTCCTTTTGAGCAGTTGTTTTGAGGCTTTTGCTGCATTTCTGTTAGTTTAAAAGCATTTAGTGCTTCACCAGAGTTAATCCTTGCTTCTTCAGAAGCAACTTGAACTGGGACTTTTAGCTCCAATGGAACAGATGGCAAATCTCAGGGCAAGGCTTGATCCTTCTCATTCAGGTACAGCCACTGTGCTGTACTTATGCAACTGGAGAGCAGAACTGTTTCTCATACTGAAAAACATCCTAAGAACATGCTGCAGTTGCTCAGGGACTGCAAACCATGCTAAGAGAAGAGGTCAAAACTAGTGAGGAAAAATCATAGATATGAACTTCTGCATGATGGAAAGGCACCTACAAGCTTCAAATTGGGTGTAAGCACTTGAAAGACTGCACCTACATTTGAAATCCTCTTTCCTTCATCAGAATTGCAGAATGTCAGGGGCTGCTGCCACAGCAGGAGCACCTACAGCAGGAACACGTCCAGGTGAGGTTTGAATATCTCCAGAGAGGGAGACTCCACAGCCCCCCTGGGCAGCCTCTTCCAGGGTTCTGTCACCCTCACAGGTTAAAAACTTCCTCCTCCTGTTTCCATGGCACTTCCTAGGCCTCAGCTTCCACCACTGCCCCTTGTGCTGCCATTGGGCATCACCCAGCAGAGCCTGGCTCCAGCCTCTGCCCACTCACCCTGCACATCTTTCTCACCATGACTGAGGTCACCTCTCAGGCTCCTCCTCTCCCAGCAGCACAGCCACAGCTCCCTCAGGCTCTCCTCCTAAGGAAGATCTTCCACTGCCTTTAACATTGTTGTGGCTCTGCACTGGAGTCTTCCAAGCAGTTTCCTGAGGTCTTTCTTGAACCGAGGGGCCCAGAATCAGATGCAGTATTCCAGATGTGGCCTCACCAGGGCAAAGGAGAGGGGGAGGAAAAATTCTCTCAACCTACTCACCACAGTGCTTCTAGTACACCCCAGGATGCCTTTGGCCTTCTTGGCCACCAGAGCACATTGCTGGCTCGTGACCATCCTTCCATCCACTAGGACTTCCAGGTCCTTTTCCCCTTCAGTGCTCTCCAGCAGGTCCCTCCCCAGCCTATTCTGCTCCACGGGGTTTTTCTTTCCCAGGTGCACAACATTACAAAAGGCAGCTGAGTTTTCAGCCCTCTAGCAATGACTCTGTCCAGAGAAGTGTTGGAATGCTTCTATCTGCTCAAGTATGCATTACCATCTGGTGTCCAGCTGGAGAACTGCAGCAAGGGTGCTGGTGCCTATAGATGAGTGTATGGATAGATGCACACATGGGTGTACAGTCAGACGTGGGTTTCATGCATTGTCATCTGCTGCCTGATGCTCAGATGGTATCATGCTGAGAGAGAGTTGCAATCTTCAGAAGGGAACTCACAGTGGTAGTGTCCTGAAATGGTGGAAGTACTTGTTTAACCAACAATAAATAAAACAAGATATCAAAACAAACCCCCCCCAAACAAAACCAGAAAGAAGCAAACCCAAAACAATCCAAAAACTCAACCTAAAACCCAACCCTAAATCCCCAAGCCAACCCAAAAGCCCAACCCCAACTCAAAAGCCCCAACCCAAAACCCAACTCCAAAGCCCTAGCCCTAACCCAAAACCCCAACCCAAAGCCCCACCCCATACCTGAAGCCCCAACCCAAACTCCCCCAAAAAACCCAAACCTCCTCCCAAAAAAACAAACAAAAAAAGCCACAAACAAAAAAATGCCACCAAAAAAAACCCAAACCAAAACAAAATCCAAACCCCACAATCAAAAAAGCCAAACCAAACCCAGAATTAAGAAGTGTAGCAAAAGCTTCCCTTAAACCTAAGACTGTGCTAATGAACAATGATCCAGTGGCACAAAGAATAGTTATGTATAAATATATTCTATATGGAAATGGCCTCAAGTTGTGCCAAAAAGGGTTGAGGTTGGGTACTAGGAAATAAATCTCTTCACTGAAAGAGTTGTCAGGCTTTGTGTGATGGTTTGGGGGTTACCCCGCCCCCCCACACTTTTGTATTTGCCCCAGCTAACTCAGACGGACCCTGGGAATATAGATGAAGCAATTTATTTACAGCTAGCAGAATTTACAAGCAGCTATTTACAATATATACAGTTATATACAATTATATACAGAAATATACAAAGGATAAACAATATAAAAAGCACAACTCCCCTCCCAGAAACCTGAGTCCCCAGGAGGGGCTTTTAAACCACCCCAACACCTCCCCCCGTCCCTCTCAACCTTACCCCAGTCCTCAGGAAGAAAAGAGGTGCAGCCAAGAGGTTAGGGAGCAAGGTTAGTAGGAGCAGGGTTAATGAGATGTGACCAGGTCTAAGGCAAAAGCAAGAGTGAGAAACAAAATGGAGAATGTTTTCTTCTTCTTCCCAGAGTTCTCAGCGTAACTGTGAGAGAAGTAGACACAATTGTTTTTCATTTCACTGCCCGTTATCTAGTTCTGTTACCAAAACATTCCAGCTTGCTTCAAACTAGCACAATCCACCCCTTGTCTACTTCGCTCAAAGTATCGCTGAGAATTATCCAATCTAATCTAAACCAATATTTACACTAAAACAATATATACAAGTTCAGTTCACACTTCAATCAGATGTAGGTGATTCAAAAGCTCAGAACAGGGACTCCCAGGTGATGTTGGGTTCGTGCTCACGTACTGTAGATTCTATCATAGATTCTCTCAGTGTTGGGCGCCGATGTTACCTAGAACAGAAAACTCCTAACAGCTTGAATTTAAACTCTCTCAGCTAAGGTTAAATTTCTCTGTGGAATACACTGGATTTCACCATTCTCCTGCATTACCCAGTATGTATGACCAGGACCTTCAGCAGAAACCACCCCTCGGACAGGTTTCCCTTCGCCCGAAGGAGAAAATACCCAAACAGTTTTCCCTAACAGATTCTTTTCACGTACAACAGGAACTTTATCACCGTCTACTGTTTGGACCAAATCTGATTGTGCAGGTCCTGCTCTGTTTACTGAACCTCTACTATTTACCAACCAGGTAGCTTGTGCTAAATGTTTGTCCCAGTTTTTCAGAGTTCCACCCCCCATGGCTTTTAGGGTGGTTTTCAGCAAACCGTTGTAGCGTTCAATCTTCCCTGAAGCTGGTGCATAGTAGGGTATGTGATAGATCCATTCAATACCATGCTCTTTGGCCCAGTTTTTCACAAGATTGTTCTTGAAATGAGTACCATTGTCTGACTCAATTCTCTCTGGAGTTCCATGTCTCCACAAGATCTGTCTCTCCAAACCAACAATGGTGTTATGTGCAGTAGCATGTGGAACTGGATAGGTTTCCAACCATCCAGTGCTGGCTTCTACCATCGTTAGCACATACTGCTTGCCAGAACGAGATCGAGGTAAAGTGATGTAGTCAATCTGCCAGGCTTCACCATACTTGTACTTTGACCATCTATCCCCATACCATAAGGGCTTGATTCGCTTAGCCTGCTTAATAGCAGCACAAATGTCACAGTCATAGATGACTTGGGTGATAGCGTCCATGGACAAGTCAATTGACCTATCGCGAGCCCATCGGTATGTTCCATCTCTGCCTTGATGTCCAGATGAGTCATGGGCCCACCGAGCTAAGAACAGTTCACCTCGGTGTTTCCAATCAAGGTCAATGTCAAGTTCAGAGTTGGTATCAACTTGAGCAATCTTAGCAGCTTGATCTGCCTTCTGATTATGTTGATGTTCCTCAGTTGCTCTGCTCTTAGGCATGTGTGCATCTACGTGCCGCACCTTCACTGGAGTTTTCTCCAGCCGTGCATCAATGTCCTGCCATAGATCAGCACACCAAATAGGCTTTCCTTTCCTCTGCCAACCATGCTTCTTCCAGTCCTTTAGCCAACCCCATAGAGCATTGGCTACCATCCACGAGTCGGTGTAGAGGTAAAGGATAGGCCAATTCTCACGTTCAGCCACATCAAGAGCAAGTTGAACAGCTTTTACCTCAGCGAACTGACTGGATTCTCCTTCTCCATCTTTCGTTTCGGTAACTCTCCTGGTTGGACTCCAAACCGCTGACTTCCATATTCGCTTGTTCCCAACAAGACGACAGGAACCATCTGTGAACAAAGCATAGTTCTTTTCCTGATCAGAGAGATCACCATAGGGAGGAGCTTCCTCAGCACGAGTTATTTTCTCCTCTGGAGGTTTGGAACAGTCTGTGCCTTCCGGCCAGTTGGTGATCACCTCCACCAGACCAGGTCGGTCAAGATTACCCATTCGCGCTCGTTGGGTTATCAAAGCCATCCATTTAGACCAGGTTGCATCTGTGGCATGATGTGGTGATGAACCTTTGCCCTTGAACATCCAGTTAAGAACTGGCAGTCTAGGAGCTAAAAGCAATTGTGACTCAGTTCCAATCACTTCAGAAGCTGCTTTCACTCCCTCATAGGCTGCTAGAATCTCTTTCTCAGTTGCAGTGTAATTTGTCTCTGAACCTCTGTAACAACGTCCCCAGAAACCAAGTGGACGACCACGTGTCTCGTTTGGAGCTCTCTGCCAAAGACTCCAAGTTGGACCATTGTCACTGGCAGCCGTGTACAGAATGTTTTTAATGTCCGGACCAGATCTCACAGGTCCTAAGCCCACTGCATGGACTACTTCTCGTTTGATCTGATCAAAGGCTGCTTGTTGTTCAGGTCCCCACTCGAAATTGTTTCTCTTACGAGTCACATCATGCAGAGGTTTGACAATCTGACTGAAACCAGGAATGTGTAGTCTCCAAAATCCCACCACACCAAGGAAAGAAAGTGTGTCCTTCTTACTGGTGGGAACTGCCATGGTAGAGACTTTGTTGATCACATCCTGAGGAATGTAACGGCGACCATCCTGCCACCGCACTCCCAGAAACTGAATTTCTTTGGCAGGTCCTTTGACCTTGTCTCTCTTAATGGCAAAACCTGCTTGCAACAGAATGTCAATGATTTTGTTACCTTTCTCGAAGACTTCCTCAGCAGTTTGGCCCCACACAATGATGTCGTCGATGTACTGGATGTGCTCTGGAGCTTTACCTTTCTCCAGTGCATTGTGGATGACTGAGTGACAGATGGTTGAGCTGTGTTTCCACCCCTGAGGCAAACGATTGAACTGATACTGGATTCCTCTCCAGGTGAATGCAAACTGAGGCCTGCACTCCTTTGCTATGGGAATAGAGAAGAAAGCATTAGCAATGTCTATGGTTGCATACCATTTAGCCTCCTTCGATTCCAGCTCGTACTGGAGTTCCAGCATGTCTGGCACAGCTGCACTCATGGGTGGCGTCACCTCGTTGAGGGCACGAAAGTCAACTGTCAGTCTCCAATCGCCCGTAGGTTTACGCACAGGCCAGATGGGACTGTTGAAAGGTGAATGAGCTTTCTCGATGACAGCCTGACTCTCCAATTGACGAATCAGCTGATGAATGGGCAACAAAGAGTCACGGTTAGTTCTGTACTGTCTATGATGAACAGTTTGAGTTGCAATTGGCACTTCCAGGTCCTCTATGTCATGATGTCCCACAACTGCAGATTCATCAGAAAGTTCAGGTCTAATAGACAATTTCAATTTATCATCCTCAATCTCTACAGATGCTATACCAAAAGCCCATTTATGACCCTTAGGATCTTTGAAACAACCTTGTCTCAAAAAGTCAATTCCCAAAATGCAAGGCGCATCAGGACCAGTTACAATAGTATGTGTCTTCCACTCTTTACCAGTTAAACTGATCTCAGCCTGTACCTTAGTTAACTCTTGAGATCCACCAGTGATTCCAAAGATAGAAATGGACTCTGTCCCTTTGCAATTAGATGGCAATAAAGTACACTGAGCACCTGTGTCAACTAAAGCCCTGTATTTCCGAACTCTTGAACTGCCAGGCCACCTAATGAATACATTCCAATAGATTCGGTTCTCTCCACTATCCCTTTCCTCCTCCTGGCTGGAGGCAGGGCACCCCTAATGCTGAACATGGCATGTAGGGTGTACACAGTGATTGGTGTTGTTGCGAGAGGAACTGCAACTGTTGGAACAATTGCAGTTGCTCTCGGGAGCTGAAGAAGTGACAGCTACTTTCCTGGCATTGCTGCCTCTGTTTCTGCCACTCTGCAGATCCTTGACTCTCTTTGAAAGAGCTGAAGTAGGTTTACCATCCCATTTGTTCATGTTCTCCCCGTATGTGTCACGCAGAAGTATCCACAGTGACGCACGTGATTGCTGCTGTCTGGGTGGAATTTGTCTCCTCCTGGGCTGGAATTGCCTTGCAGGAGGTGGGCGTCTGTTCCTGACTGCAGAAACATGCACCCATTCAGATGATGCAGGAATGGTATCCTTTACCAGATTTTTGAGATCCTCCTTCAGTTCTTTCATAGTATCTTTAATCTCTGTAGTCATAGTCTTTATGGCACAGATTATACCAGAATGGGACAAGCTGTCCTCAATCTGCCTGAGCTGGTCAGTGAATTCACCAACAGTGAAAGATCTTCCATTATCACTCCTTGCTAGGAATTTGCTGGCCAAGATGTTAGCATAGGATGAAGGAGCAAGCTTAATAAGCTTCTTCATGAGACCTGTTCCCAAAGGAATATCGTCAGGCTCATGAGTACCATGATCTCCATAAAGCACTTCCTTCACAGCAAACTCCTTCAGAAGCTTAATTCCCTGCTCAACAGTGTTCCACTTCTTGGCAGCCCATGGCAAATCATCTCGGGAAGGATATCTCATAGCCACAGCCAACAAAAGGCGTGTCCACAAGCTAACCCTACCAAGAGGACTTGCTAGGTGTTTGTCCACTCCACTCTCCTTAGTGAGTGGTCCCAGCTGCTTGGCAGACTTGTCTCCTACCTGCAGGGCATTAGCACCAATGCCACGGCATCTCACTAGCCAGCTTAAGATTGGCTCACCTGATTCCCTTGTGTATTCCTTCCTAACTTCCCTGACCTCTCTGAGTGGATCCTTGGAGCCTTGGATGTCATCTTCCTCCTCTTCTTCCTGTTGTTCTGGTGGTGCCTGGCCTAACACAATCTTCCTCATAGCATTCCTAAACTCATTTGAACCATCCTCTCTCCTGGCAGCTAACCTCACAGCACTCCTCTCACTTGAGTATTGTTGTCTCAGCACATCTACAAGGTCTCGTAGACTAACTGCCTCCTCTTCCTCTTCTCCTTGCTGATCACCAGAGGTCCCATCTCTTACATCCTCCTGCGAACCACTCTTTGTCTTAGCTTTTGCCTTAGCAGGTGCCAGAAGGGCCTGAGCAGCAACAGACTTGGATGTGTCTGCTGGAGGGTTTGAATCTTTAGGAGTCAGACCTGAAGGGTTTGAATCCTTATGGGTCTGACCTGGAGCATTTGAATTATTGGAGGTCTGACTTGGAGCATTTGTATCCTTAGGGGTCTGACTTGGAGCTTGTGAGTTCAAATCTGCCTTGCTTTTAACAGGAGGATTTTGGTTCTGGTCTGCTGGCTGGGGGTTTGAATTAGCTGAGCTGGTGTCATTAGGATTTGGACTGACTGGGCTAGCGTTACCAGCACTAGTAGTATTATTATTTGCCTGTCCTCCTGGGATGCCTGCCAACCCTGACGTGTTTTGATTGTTGCTAGGAACATTCTGATTTTGGGTACCTGCCTGTCCTCCTGAGGCTCCTACCGAATTCTGCCCGTTTTTGTTTTTGTTTTTGTTATCATTGTTTACGTTAGTGGCAGGAACACTGGCTGTGTTCCCAGCACTTGGAGAAGGAGGGGCAGAGGCTGGCAAGGGGGAAGCCGACAACTGTGTTCCCTTGTTTTGCTGTGAAAGAGACTGCTTCTGAGACACAGAATTTTTCCTAGTTCTTATAGAAGCTGGTTTTGAATTTTTCACCAATAATACCAAAATTAATATGAAAATTAAAATCATAAGAGCCATGATAATGTACAGCAACCCCGCCACAATCTCTTTCCTGTAAAAATCCTTGCATGGACTTGGCATTTCAGTTTGGGGCTGGATGACCCTCATGAGAGCAGTGGATAAAGCAGACTCTCGATTGATTGTAACATTATTGACAAAAACTCTTGTAATATCACTAGTAATATTCTCAGTGACACTAAAACCAGCATAACCAAGAATAAAATCACCCCAGCTCCAGAACATGTTTGAAAGCTTAACTTTAGCCTTCTTAAAAACTACATGAAGCAAGAAATAACCAATTTGATCTTTGATCCAGTTGTACACAAAAAACCAGAAAACAGGCCACACAGCAATCCCCACCAAGTACAATAGCTGCTTGATTAGCTTCATCTTAATTCCCAGAGCTAATTTCCACTCACTGAAATATCTAGCTCCACGTTGGGCGAGCCAATTAGAAATGTGATGGTTTGGGGGTTACCCCGCCCCCCCACACTTTTGTATTTGCCCCAGCTAACTCAGACGGACCCTGGGAATATAGATGAAGCAATTTATTTACAGCTAGCAGAATTTACAAGCAGCTATTTACAATATATACAGTTATATACAATTATATACAGAAATATACAAAGGATAAACAATATAAAAAGCACAACTTCCCTCCCAGAAACCTGAGTCCCCAGGAGGGGCTTTTAAACCACCCCAACACCTCCCCCCGTCCCTCTCAACCTTACCCCAGTCCTCAGGAAGAAAAGAGGTGCAGCCAAGAGGTTAGGGAGCAAGGTTAGTAGGAGCAGGGTTAATGAGATGTGACCAGGTCTAAGGCAAAAGCAAGAGTGAGAAACAAAATGGAGAATGTTTTCTTCTTCTTCCCAGAGTTCTCAGCGTAACTGTGAGAGAAGTAGACACAATTGTTTTTCATTTCACTGCCCGTTATCTAGTTCTGTTACCAAAACATTCCAGCTTGCTTCAAACTAGCACACTTTGGAACAGGCTACCCAGGGCAGTGGTGGTGTCACCATGCCTGGAAATGGTGCACAGATAGATGTGGTGATAAGGGAGATGGTTTAGTGTTGTTGACAGCTGTGTCCTCCAACCCAAAATGTGATTCTGTTCGTGGAGGTGTTGAAGTGGCATTTAGAGGTTTGGCCTTTGGGTTTTGGTTTCTTAGTGCAGTTTTTGCTCTTTCTTCTGTGCCACAGTCCTCAGCTGCAATGTTCCATGCAGCTGGTGCTTAAGAAGGGGATTAGTTACTTTCTGATTTGTGTTCTGGTTCTGAAAGAATTTCTGTTTCGTGATGCAGGTAACCCACAGGTTCTATTGATTTAAATTCACTCTAAATATGATTAATGACCTCAGGAACTCGGATTTCATATTTACAGATATCTGCCAGATCACCTGAATGAGTTTTTCTATTGACTTCCAAATTATGTGTGAGAAAATTGGAGGAGAAATCAGTCCTGTTACTGTTCAACAGCAGCATCAGGAGATGAGCCTCCTAGGCACTGCAGGCTCGTCTGCAAACTTACCCTCAGTGTCAGGTTTAACAAAGCCAAGTGCCAGGTCCTGCATTTGGGTCACAGCAGCCCCACACAACACTCCAGGCTTGGGGGCAGAGTGGCTGGAAAGCTGCCTGGCAGAAAAGGACCTGGGGATGCTGATGATGAGTTGGCTGAAGAGGAACCAGCAGTGTGTTCAGGTGGCCAAGAAGGACACCAGCAGCCTGGCCTGGGTCAGCAACGCTGTGGCCATGTAGTGGTTTGGGCATTACCTGCCTCCTCAGATGGATAGGAATTCATCCAAGCTAAACTCAGGCTGCTGGAAGTTAAGGAGTGAAGCTGTATCTGTAGCTTTGCACAAGTTACAGATGAAATATATACAACATATACAGATATATTTGCAGCTATAGAGAGTAATATGCAAGTAAAAAGTAATAGAGAGATACAACCCCCCCCCAGCAGCCAGACTGCCCAGGAGAGGCTCCCAACCACCCTTCCACCTTCTTTCCACCCTTCCATCCTCTCCCTTATCTCAGAATCTACATGCAGGGTGAGCTGGGAAAGTCAGCAAGAGGTATTAGAAGCAGGATGATTAGTTGGGAATGTGCAGGCTCAGGCAGAAGTGTTAATATGGTGACAGCCAGGCAGAGACTGACTTATCTTCGTGCCCTGGCAGAAAGAATGGGTAATAGAGGCATCACCATTATTTCCCTTTCACAGCCAATGATCTAATTTCTCTCATTAAAATATTCCACTTAGCCTCAAACCAGCACAGGCCAACAGGTGGAAGGAAGTGGTCCTGCCCCTGTACTCAGCAGTGATGAGGCTGTATAGAATCATGGAATCCACCAGGTTGGAAGAGACCTCCAAGATCACCCAGTCCAACCTATCACTCTTGAATCCTGGGTTCTGTTTTGGGCCACAAAATGCAAGAAGGACATTGAGGAGCTGGAGCAACTCCAGAGAAGGGTGACAAAGTTGGGGAAGGGTCTAGAGATCAGGGCTGGTGAGAAGCAGTTGAAGAAGTGGGATTGTTTAGTCTGGAGAAGAGGAGGCTGAAGGGAGACCTCACTGCTCTCTACAACTCCCTGAAAGAGGTTGGAGTGAGGAGGGGTTCATTCTCTTATTATTAGTACAGGTGATAGGATGAGAAGAAATGTCCTGGAATTGTTCCAGGGGAGGTGTAGGTTGGAGATTAGGAAAAGTTTCTGTGCTGCAAGAGTGGTCAGACATTGGCACAGGCTGCCCAGGGAGGTGGTGGAGTTACCATCCCTGGAGGCATCCAAGAAATGTGTGGACATGGCACTTGGGACGTGGTTTGATGGCCATGGTGATGTCAGGTTGGACTGGATGATCTTAGAGGTCTTTTCCAACCCAAACAGTTCTGTTATTCTTTGCTTCTAACTTTCTACCAGTCATGTTATTTGGGTACAAAATTGGAAGTAGAAACAAATTGGGTGGGTTGTTGTTCTGGCTAACTAGAATAGAATAGAATCAACCAGGTTGGAAGAGACCTCCAAGCTCATCCAGTCCAACCTAGCACCCAGCCTTAGCCAGTCAACCAGACCATGGCACTAAGTGCCTCAGCCAGGCTTTTCCTGAATACCTCCAGAGATGGTGCCTCCACCACCTCCCTGGGCAGCCCATTCCAATGCCAATCACTCTCTCTGACAACAACTTCCTCTTAACATCCAGCCTAGACCTCCCCTGGCACAGCTTGAGGCTGTGTCCCCTTGTTCTGTTGCTGGTTGTCTGGCAGAAGAGCCCAACCCCACCTGGCTACAATGTCCCTTCAGGTAGCTGCAGGCAGCAATGAGCTCTGCCCTGAGCCTCCTCTTCTGCAGGCTGCACACCCCCAGCTCCCTCAGCCTCTCCTCATAGGGTTTGTGTTCCAGGCCCCTCACCAGCTTTGTTGCCCTTCTCTGGACACCTTCCAGCACCTCAGCATCTCTCTTGAATTGAGGAGCTCAGAACTGGACACAGCACTCAAGGTGTGGCCTGAGCAGTGCTGAGCACAGGGGCAGAATAACCTCCCTTGTCCTGCTGGCCAGATCTGTAAGGTGGAAAAAGGTAGCATACATTAGTAACAATGATGCTGCAGGGGTGGGGGGTGTACCAGATGAGCTTTAGAGGTCCTTTTCCAACCCAAACAGTTCTATGATTCTATAGCATGAACATCCATAATTCTTATGGAGGCATGGAGAAATCAAGGTTGGTTTGGAAGAGTGAAAGAGATTGAGTCTGTTCTCCAGAGCTGAATTTGCAAGTAAATACCATGGAGCAATTCATACTGCAGTCACACTAACTCCAAATTAATTCATCTTGATTAATGGTACTAGGATGAATATCAAGGACATTAATAACTATTAACCTATTTATTGCAGCATCTCGCTGGCTGGGATAATGTTTTGTAAAACTGGCACTAGCATTGTGCATCTGTCTTGCTATTTATGTAGACATGGGTGAGGAATAATTTATGGGATGACTGCTGCAGCTCTGAAAATGTGAGCTTCACAAGCCTGGCTGTGGCTGTGCCTGACTGCAAATTCACTGCCACGTGCCAACAGGCTCCCTGAATGCCAGACGAGTTCTGTTCCTTCACTGTAAGCTTCTGTTCTTACATATCAAGCCATGAGGATGGTCAGAGGGCTGGAGAACCTCTTCTGTTACCACAAGCTGAGGGAGTTGGGGTTGTTCAGTTTGGAGAAGAGAAAAGGCATGCTGGAAGGTGTCCAGAGTAGGGCCACAAGCATGATCAGAGGGCTGGAGATCCTCTCTTGTTACTACAGGTTGAGAGAGTTGGGGTTGCTCAGTTTGGAGAAGAGAAAAGGCATGCTGGAAGGCATCAGGAGTAGGGCCACAAGCATGATCAGAGGGCTGAAGCTGCTCTCCTAAGAGGGGAAGGCTGCTGAGGAGAGGCTGGTGAAGCTGGTGGGGTTCAGCCTGGAGAAGAAGAGGCTCGGGGTGACCTTAGCACTTTTTACAGCTACCTGAAGGGAAGTTGCAGTCAGGCAGGAATCAGGCTCTGCTCCAAGGCAGCCTGTGCCAAGAGGAGAGGGCATGGCCTAAAGCTGTACCAGAGGAGGGTTAGGTTGGATGTTAGGAAGCAGTTCCTGCTGGAAAGGGGAATTAGAGACTGCAATGGACTGCCCAGGGAGGTGGTGCAGTCACTGTCCCTGGAGGTGTTTAAGGGCAGCTTGGCTGTGGCACTCAGTGCCATGGTCTGGTTGCTGTGGTGCTGTTAGGTCATAGGCTGGACTTGATGATCTGAGAGGTTTATTCCAGCCTCAGTGATTCTATGAAAAGCTAACCAGTGCTTGGTTGCTGTGGAAATGAAATCTCATGCAAGTGTTGGAATGACTTCTGCTGAACATCGGGAAAACAGGACTTGCCTTGTGCCTTCTTTCTATAATAGAGTGTGATTTGGAGGCAAGGAAGTGATGCCATGTGGCAAAAGAAATAGTTATTCCTCAATATAAGAGTAACCAGAACTGCTCTAGACAGTTCTGAAAGCTGGGGAGAAGGGAAGCATTGGTTCTTTGTTTCCTTCTTGATGCAAAGAGGAGGTTCGGTGCACACCTCATTGCTGTCTACAACTGTGCTGGGTTAGGAACTGGCTGGAGGGCTGGACCCAGAGAGTGGTGGAGAATGGTGCCACATCCAGCTGGCAGCTGTCACTAGTGGTGTCCCTCAGGGATCAGTGCTGGGCCCCATCCTCTTTAACATCTTCAGAGATGATCTGGATGAGGGCATGGAGTCAGTCATCAGCAAGTGTGCAGATGACACCAAGCTGGGGGCAGATGTGGCTGGGTTGGAGGGCAGAAGGGCTCTGCAGCAGGACCTTGACCACCTGCACAGATGGGCAGAGTCCAAGGGGATGGCTTCAATAGCTCCAAGTGCAGGGTGCTGCACTTTGGCCACAGCAACCCCATGCAGAGATACAGGCTGGGGTCAGAGTGGCTGAGAGCAGCCAGACAGAGAGGGATCTGGGGGTGCTGATTGATACCCACCTGAACATGAGCCAGCAGTGTGCCCAGGTGGCCAAGAGAGCCAGTGGCATCCTGGCCTGCCTCAGGAATGGTGTGGCCAGCAGGAGCAGGGAGGTCATTCTGCCCCTGTACTCTGCACTGGTTAGACCACACCTTGAGTACTGTGTTCAGTTCTGGGCCCCCCAGTTTAGGAGGGACATTGAGATGCTTGAGCGTGTCCAGAGAAGGGCAACGAGGCTGGGGAGAGGCCTTGAGCACAGCCCTACGAGGAGAGGCTGAGGGAGCTGGGATTGGTTAGCCTGGAGAAGAGGAGGCTCAGGGCAGACCTTATTGCTGTCTGCAACTCCCTGAGGGGTGGCTGTGGCCAGGAGGAGGTTGCTCTCTTCTCTCAGGTGGCCAGCACCAGAACGAGAGGACACAGCCTCAGGCTGCACCAGGGGAGATTTAGGCTGGAGGTGAGGAGAAAGTTCTTCCCTGAGAGAGTCATTGGACACTGGAATGGGCTGCCCGGGGAGGTGGTGGAGTCGCCGTCCCTGGAGCTGTTCAAGGCAGGACTGGACGTGGCACTTGGTGCCATGGTCTGGCCTTGAGCTCTGTGCTAAAGGGTTGGACTTGATGATCTGTGAGGTCTCTTCCAACCCTGATGATACTGTGATGCTGTGATACCTGAAGGGACGTTGTGGAGAGGCTGCTGGGCTCTGCTCACAAGTAACTGGAGACAGAACAAGGGGGAATGGCCTCGAGCTGAGACTGGGGAGGTTTAAATTGGATGTTAGGAAAAAGTTTTTCAGGGACTGGAATGAGCTGCCCAGGGAGGTGATGGAGTCACCCAGCCTGGATGTGTTTAAGGATGGTTTATATGTGGTGCTTAGGGCTGTGGTTTAAGGTGAATCTTGTAGAGTAGGGTTCTAGGCTGGACTTGGTGACCCTGAGGGCCTTTGCCAACCTGAGTGATTCTGTGATTCAACATGTCCCAGATTTATTGTTAAATTGCAGGTTTTCTGCTTTCCATCAGGTTCTGCACCAGAAGAGTGGTGGAGCACTGGAAGAGGTTGCCCAGGGAGGTAGTTGAGACCCCATCTCTGCAGATATTTAAAGTCAGATTTGACAGGGCTCTGAGCAACCTTCTCCAGTGGAGAATGTCCCTGATGACTGTAGAGGGTGTTGGACTGGATGAGCTTTGGAGGTCCCTTCCAACCCACACCATTCTGTGATTCATCTCCAAGAGCTAATGACAGCAGATCCAAGCACAGCAGAGCTCATGTGTGTTCCATTAAACAATTACATCACTTCTGGATGGGAAGAGATATCCATTTCCACGTGCAATTTGGAGGATGCCTTTGCTACTGAGATGATTCAAAGATACAATCTAACCTCTTCAGGAAAAGGAAAAACAAAATCTGAAAGCTGGAAGACTCCATTAGTGTCCTTCAGTGCATCCTTTCTCTTTTAGGTGGGTAATTCCTTGACCCTGCTCTGACCAACCACCAAACATCACATATGAGGAAGCACAGGACACACTGAGGTTTGTTTCTAGCATGAGATTATTATCCTGCTGAGTGAAGTCTTCTGAGAAGCAGCTGAGGGAGGTAAGGTTGTTTAGCCAGGAGAAAAGGGATACCTTATTGCTCTCTATAACTCCCTGAAAGGGTTGTGGGAAAAGACCTCTGGGTTGGTCTCTTCCTCAAAGTAAGAATCATAGAATCATAGAATCAAGCAGGTTGGAAGAGAGCTCCAAGCTCATCCAGTCCAACCTATCCCCCAGCCCTATCCAGTCAACCAGACCATGGCACTAAGTGCCTCATCCAGGCTTTTCTTGAACACCTCCAGGCACAGTGACTCCACCACCTCCCTGGGCAGCCCATTCCAATGCCAATCACTCTCTCTGACAACAACTTCCTCCTAGCATCCAGCCTATACCTCCCCCAGCACAACTTGAGGCTGTGTCCCCTTGTTCTGTTGCTGGTTGCCTGGCAGAAGAGACCAACCCCACCTGGCTACAGCCTCCCTTCAGGTAGTTGTAGACAGCAATGAGGCCACCCCTGAGCCTCCTCTTCTGCAGGCTCCTTCAGCCTCTCCTCATAGGGTTTGTGTTCCAGGCCCTTCACCAGCTTTGTTGCCCTTCTCTGGTCATGCTCCAGCACCTCAACATCTTGAGAGGGAATTACAGAACTATTTCAGTTGGAAACACCCTCAGAGATCATTAACTCCAAACATCAACCCATCACCACCATAGCCACTAAACCACGTCCCAAAGTGCCATGTCCTTGTGTTTCTTGGCACACTGCTTCTCTAGTCTGGGGCTGAACAGCACAGATAGTCTTCCTATGTGGTGCAGAGAAGGGGAATAATCACAGAACACATCCAGTTGGAACAGACCTCCAAGCTTCCACCCAGTACTGAAGGGTCAACACTAAACTATGTGCCTAAGCACCAGCTCCACTGGCTGCTTGAACACCTCCAGAGATGGGGGCTCCAGCACTGCCCTGAGCAGACTATTCCCATGTTTGAGAACCTTTTCAATGAGATATCTCAGGAAAACAGGCTCTTGGAAGCAACTTCTGTTAGCATATAAGGAAGATATGTTCTCATTTAGACCTTATGAGCCCCTTGGTTAACAGAGATGCAGCCTCTGCCAAAGAACAAACTGGTCTGGTGGCCAAAAAGGCAAATGCCATCCTGGGGTGGATTAGAAGGGCTGTGGGTAGTAGGTCAAGAGAGATTCTCCTCCTCCTCTACTCTGCCCTGGTGAGGCCACATCTGGAATATTTCAGGCCACTCAGTTCAAGAAGGACCTCAGGGAACTGCTTGGAAGACTCCAGTGCAGAGCCACAAGGATGCTAAAGGCAGTGGAAAAATCTTCCTTAGGAGAGCCTGAGGGAGCTGTGGCTGTGCTGCTGGGAGAGGAGGAGCCTGAGAGGTGACCTCAGTCATGGTGATAAAGATGTGCAGAGTGAGTGGGCAGAGGCTGGAGCCAGGCTCTGCTGGGTGATGCCCAATGACAGCACAAGGGGCAGTGGTGGAAGCTGAGACTTAGGAAGCTCCATAGAAACAAGAGGACATTTTTTCCCCCCTGTGAAGGTGACAGAAGCCTGGAACAGGCTGCCCAGGGGGCTGTAGAGTCTCCCTCTGTGGAGATTTCAACCCCCACCTGGATGTGTTCCTGTGTGACCTGCTCTAGGTGCTCCTGCTCTGGCAGGGGGGTTGGACTGGAGGGGCTTCTGAGGTCTCTTCCAACCCCTAAATTCTGATGATTCTGTGATTTTCAGTTGAATTCTTGATTTTTTTTTTTTTTTGGTGAATCTGAATTGATTCCTGTCTGCACTTTCTTTGTTCTTCTTAGCAATCATTGTTGACTGTAAAATGCACAATCACAGAGAATACACCACAGCAGCAGCTAATGGCTTACGTGGTAGCTACTTGAGTCTTTGTTAAACAGTGGGTATTGATCTCACCTGTACTGGGCTGCATTCATAGAGAACCACTGGAGAGCAGAGGTAGTGTTCTGCTTGGGGGCTGCCAGACCACAAAATCCTCTCTTGTGTGATGGTTTGGGTGTTCCTGTCCCCCCACACTTCGGAAGTCACCCAGACTAGACTCAGCCAGCTCTGGAAATGGAATGAAGCTTACATTTACAGCTTACCTCAATATACAAGCAGATAGTTACAGTCTATACAGGTGAGCTCTGAATGTCTACAGTGAAGGAAACTCCACAACCTCTCCTATCATAGAATCAAGCAGGTTGGAAGAGACCTCCAAGCTCATCCAGGCCAACCTAGCACCCAGCCCTAGCCAGTCAACCAGACCATGGCACTAAGTGCCTCATCCAGTCTATACAGTTATAGACATAGACAAGGTAAAAGGTAACACAGAAACACAACAGCCCTCCCAGAAACCTGAGTCCCCAGGAGGTGTCCTTCCACCTTCTGCCACCCCTCTCAACCTTACCCAGTCCCAAGGAAGAGTGGAGGTTGAGCCAGGGGATTAGAAAGCAAAGTGGATGAATCAGAGAGTTGGCAGAGAGGCGAGAGAGCAATGCAGCTCAGGCAATGCCCCAGGAACTCCCTTATCTGTGTTTGGATTCCTGTTCTTATACCTCTCAGCAAGCCTATGAGTGAAGTAGACATCACCCTGTTTCCCTTTCCCAGCCTGTAATCTAGTTCTTCTCACCAAACCATTCTTGCTAGCTTCAAACCAGCACTTTGATTTCCAAGTTTCTGTTCTTTTCAGGTTGCTCCTTCAGCATCTTTTCTTATATAACTCTCTGCTCACGTCATCATCAGTCCCTCTGATTTATGGCCATCACTGCTACAGTAGTAGTCAACAAATGTCACATGAGAGGTTATATGTTCCTCTTTGTCTTGCTCAGTGTTCTCCTTCTTGCTTATCCAAGGATAACATTTTTTACATCAGGCAGAGCACAGTGCTGAGACTTCATTCATCATTATCCAGGGGTTCTTTTCACAATCACTGCTTCTCACAGGAAATGTATACCAGGATAATCAGGACAGGTTTGTGTCCTGCTTTGAATTAGAGCTAATTCTGCTCAGGGATGTGACTTCCCAGCTCAGGTTCTCCTCAGTGAGGCCACTTTGTGAAGCTCAGGGCAGGTTTGCACAGGACTGCTTCTAGCAAGTAGAATGCTGATGGGGGGGAGTTCTTGCCAAGGGTTGGGGTGAAGACCAGGGTCACTGCTAAATCTTGTGTACCTCATTGTGGGGTGTAAAAATCAAAGGCTGCAGGTAAGAACAGACAGTTCAGCTGACCTTAAAGTGGCCAACAAGGGGTTCCATCTCATGGATGTCATCTTCAGGCTAAAGCTGAGAGATTATAGAATCATAGAATGGTTTAGGTTGGAAGGGACCTCAAACCTCAGCCAGTTCCAACCCCCTGCCATAGGCAGGGACACCTCCCACTAGAACAGGTAGCTCAAGGCCTCATCCAGCCTGGCCTTGGACAGCTCCAGGGAGGGAGCAGCCACAACTTCCCTGGGCAACCTGTGCCAGTGTCTCACCACCCTCACTGCAAACAGCTTCTTCCTAACAGCCACTTTCAATCTCCCCTCTGACACTTAAAACCCGTTCTTCCTCCTCCTGTCATTACCAGACCTTGTCAATAGTCCCTCCCCAGCCCTCCTGGACCCACCTTCATATCCTGGAAGGCCACTCCAATGTCTCCTGGAAGCTTTCTCTTCTCCAGCTGCAGAGCCCCAGCTCTTTCAGCCTGTCCTCATAGCAGAGGTGCTGCAGCCCTCTGAGCATCTGAGAAGGCTGAGAGGGGAGCTGAGCAATGTCTGTCAAGAGCTGAGGGCTGGGGGTCAGGAAGGAAGGCACAGGGACAGCCTCTGCTCACTTGTGCCCTGCCATAGGCCGAGGGGCAAGGGGTGGAAACTGCAGCACAGGAAGCTGCAGCTCAAGAGGAGGAAGAACTTCTTTGCTGTAAGGGTGAGAGAGCAGTGGCACAGGCTGCCCAGAGAGGTTGTGCAGTCTCCTTCTCTGGAGCCTTTGCAGCCCTGTCTGGATGTGTTCCTGTGCCACCTGCACTGGATTCTCTGCTCCTGCTGTGGCAGAAGGGTTGGACTGGAAGCTCTCCAGAGGTCTCTTCCAACCCCTAAGAGCCTGTGGTTTTGTGATTACAGAATGGAAGGACATCCTTGATGTCTCCAACTTCTGTTCTGCAGAGGTCTCAGTGTCAGATGGATCCATATGTGATATGATATGAAACCCTACTCCTGCTGGTCTAAAAGTCTGTATATAATTTAAAGTGACATTTGTGAGGGGGAGATGATCAGAAGAAGATCAATGAGTGTCATTAAGAGTTCTTTTGAGACCACACCAACCTTGGCTCAGAAATAACAGTTTATTTGCACCTTTTCACCCTATTTATAATGCTGCCCTTGGGGTAGAAGCAACAGCCTCCTACTTTTGATGGACCTGAGGGATAATGAATCCCAGGTTTCTCTGTCTTAGAGAGAGAGAGATGGATGATGGAAGACACATGTTGAGCTTCCTCAGTGTGACTAACAGCTCCATGAAGGGCTTTCACCTCAAATTTTGCCTTAACACATGCAAGATGGATCTGGATTGAGTGAGGATTGAATCATAGAACTGTTTTGGTTGGAAAAGACCTCTGACATCATTGAGTCCAACCATCAACCCAGCACCACCATGGCCATCAGTGTCATGGCCAGAGGTTCCTTGAAGACCTCCAGGGATGGGGACTCCACCACCTTCCTGGGCAGCCTGTGCCAATCCCTGGCCACTCTTGCAACAGAGACATCTTTCCTAATCTCTAACCTGACCATGCCCTGGCACAATTTCAGGCCATTTCCTCTTGTCCTATCACCTGATGCTAAGAAGAAGAGACCGAATGACCTGTGCTGGATACTCTGGCCCTGATCTAGCAGGAAGGTTGGCCTAGAAGACCTCTAGAGATCTCTTCCAACTCCTAGCATCCTGTGATCCTGTGAACCCCCAGCTCGCTCCAGCTTCCTTTCAGGGAACTGTAGAGAGCAGTGAGCTCTCCCCTCAGCCTTTTCTCTTGCAGACTAAACAAGTTCAGTTCCCTCAGCTGCTCTTCACAAGACCTTTTCTACAGACCCTTTACCATCTTTGATGCCCTTCTCTGGACCTCAGTGTCCTTCTTGTAGTGAGGGGCCCACAGCTGAGCCCAGGAGGTGGTGGAGGCACCGTCCCTGGAGGTGTTGAAGCCAAGCCTGGATGAGGCACTTAGTGCCATGGTCTGGTTGACTGGCTAGGGCTGGGTGCTAGGTTGGCCTGGATGAGCTTGGAGCTCTCTTCCAACCTGGTTGATTTTATGATAGGAGAGGTTGTGGAGTTTCCTTCACTGTAGACATTCAGAGCTCACCTGGA
>NC_087264.1:51020922-51145922 GCF_015220805.1 Pogoniulus pusillus | reverse complement strand
CTGCCATGGGCAGGGACACCTCACACTAGAGAGACTTGCCCAGAGCCTCATCCAGCCTGGGCTTAAAAACATCCAGGGATGAGGCTTCCACCACCTCCCTGAGCAACCTGTGCCAGTCTCTCATCACCCTCATGCTGAAGAACTTTTCCTAAGGTCTAATCTCAATCTCCCCTCCTCTAGCTTGGATCCATTCCCCCCAGTCCTATCACTACCTGACAGCCTAAAAAGTCCTTCCCCAGCTTTCTTGTAGCCCCCTTCAGATACTGGAAGACCACAGGAAGGCCTTCTCAGAGCCTTCTCTTTTCCAGACTGAACAACCCCAACTCTCTCAACCTGTCCCTACAGCAGAGGAGTTCCAGCCCTAGCCCTCTGACCATCCTCGTGGCCCTTCTCTTTTCATGTGGGAACTACTTAAAGAAGTAGTTGCAAACTGCTGTGCTGAAAGCACAGCCTGCTTATGGTTCCTGTACAGTTATTGGGACCAAGTCTGAAGTGCCTCTTTGCTCTCTGCAGCTGTCTGAAAGCAGACTGTAGCCCATCAGGGTCCATCTCTTCTTCCTGCTGAAAACTAGCATGACAAGAGGAAATAACTGAAAATTGTGCCAGGAGGGATTTAGGTTGGATATGAGGAATAATTTCTTTCCTGGAGAGGAAAATAATTTCTTTCACTGGAGAGCTTCCTGAAGACTGGAAGCTGCCAAGGTGATCCCATCCACAAGAAGGGCTGGAAGGAGGAGCCAGAAAACTACAGAGCTGTGAGCCTGACCTCAGTGCCAGGCAAGGGCATGGAACAGGTCCTCTTGAGTGCCATCACACAGCACCTACAGGATGGCCAAGGGATCAGGCCCAGCCAGCATGGGTTTAGGAAGGGCAGGTCCTGCCTCACCAACCTGATCTCCTTTTGTGATCAGGTTACCTGCCTGGTGAATGTGGGGCAGGCTGTGGATGGAGTTTGCCTGGACTGCAGCAAAGCCTTTGACACTCTCTGCCACAAGAAGCTCCTGGCCAAGCTGGCAGCTCATGGCTTGGACAGATTCACTCAGGTATGGGTCAGGAACAGGCTGGATGGCAGAGCTCAGAGAGTGGTGGTGAATGGTGCCACATGCAGTTGGCAGCTGGCACTGGTGGTGTGCCCCAGAGATCAGTGCTGGGCCCAGTCCTGTTCAATGTCTTTACTGATGATCTGGAGCAGGGGATTGAGTCCAGCATCAGTAAGTTTGCAGATGACACCAAGCTAGGAGCAGGTGTGGAGCTGTTGGAAGGTAGGAGAGCCCTGCAGAGGGACCTGGCCAGGCTGGATGGGTGGGCAGAGGCCAATGGGATGAGACTGAACAAGGCCAAGTGCAGGGTTCTGCACTTTGGCCACAACAACCCCAAGCAGCACTACAGGCTGGGGACTGAGTGGCTGAGAGCAGCCAGGAGGAAAGGGACCTGGGGGTACTGATAGAGAGTAGCTGAAGATGAGGCAGCAGTGTGCCCAGGTGGCCAAGAGAGCCAATGGCATCCTGGCCTGCATCAGGAGCAGTGTGGCCAGCAGGACAAGGGAGGTTCTTCTGCCCCTGTGCTCAGCACTGCTCAGGCCACACCTTGAGTGCTGTGTCCAGTTCTGGGCTCCTCAATTCAAGAGAGATGTTGAGGTGCTGGAACATGTCCAGAGAAGGGCAACAAAGCTGGTGAGGGGCCTGGAGCACAAACCCTATGAGGAGAGGCTGAGGGAGCTGGGGGTGTGCAGCCTGCAGAAGAGGAGGCTCAGGGCAGAGCTCATTGCTGTCTGCAACTACCTGAAGGGAGGCTGTAGCCAGGTGGGGTTGGGCTCTGCTGCCAGGCAACCAGCAACAGAACAAGGGGACACAGCCTCAAGTTGTGCCAGGGGAGGTCTAGGCTGGATGTTAGGAGGAAGTTGTTGTCAGAGAGAGTGATTGGCATTGGAATGGGCTGCCCAGGGAGGTGGTGGAGGCACTGTCCCTGGAGGTGGTCAAGAAAAGCCTGGCTGAGGCACTTAGTGCCATGGTCTGGTTGACTGCATAGGGCTGGGTGCTAGGTTGGACTGGATGAGCTTGGAGGTCTCTTCCAACCTGCTTGCTTCTATGACTGTGTGATTCTTGAAAGGCTCCTCAGTCCCTGAAACAGGCTGCCCTGGAAAATGGTTGGAGTCGCCATCCCTGGGGGGTATTTAAAAGCTGTGTAGGTGTAATGCTGAGGGATGTAGTTTAGTGGTGACCTGAAAGCACTGGCTTCTGTCTGGACTTGATCTCTTGGGCAAACATCAGCTATTCTATGTCATCCCCTTTAAATTTAAAGTACCTTCTTGCTGTTGAAAACTGCCTGAAATGAGTTTCTAGTAGAGTTGGAGTTGGAAAAGATAAAATGGCCTCACATCAAGGCTGGGGAGGTTTAGATTGGATGATAGGAAAAAGTTTTTCACAGAGAGAGTGGTCAGAAATGAGCTGCCCAAAGAGGTGGTGGAGCCACCAACCCTGGATGTGTTTAAGGGTGGTTTGGATGTGGTGCTTAGGGCTATGGTGGAGTCACCCAGCCTGGATGTGTTTAAGGGTGGTTTGGATGTGGTGCTTAGGGCTATGGTGGAGTCACCCAGCCTGGATGTGTTTAAGGGTGGTTTGGATGTGGTGCTTAGGGCTATGGTGGAGTCACCCAGCCTGGATGTGTTTAAGGGTGGTTTGGATGCAGTGCTTAGGGCTATGGTGGAGTCACCCACCTTGGATGTGCTTAAGGGTGGTTTGGATGTGGTGCTAGGGGCTATGGTGGAGTCACCCACCCTGGATGTGTTTAAGGGTGGTTTGCATGTGGTGCTTAGGGCTATGGTTTAAGGTGAACCTTGTAAAGCAGGGTTCTAGGTTGGGCTTGGTGATGCTGAGGGGCTTTGCCCAGCTGGGTGTTTCTGTGATTGCTGCAGGGGAGTTTTAGGTTGAACATTTGCAAAACTTCCTAGCCCTGAAAGTACTGCCAAGCCCTAAAGCAGGCTGCTCAGGGCACTGGCAGAGCCCCTGCCCCTGGAGGGAGTTAAAAGCTGCGTGGATGTGGTGCTGAAGGTTTAGTGGTGATCTGACAGTGCTGGGTTAACGTTTGGACATGATGATGTGAAAGGTGTTTTCCAGCCAAAAAGATTCCATGATTTTACAGTACCTTTTTCTTAATGTTTCTCTTTCTTGTTGGTCTTAGAGAAAGAGAAAGCAGCTGTTATAAGCCAAGAAGGGTTTTTTTTTGCAGGAGAGCTTAAATGCACTTCCATAACAAGGAACCCTCTCAGCTGTTCCTGTTTGTTGCAAAGTGGCCTTTCAGATAAACTAAGCAGAGAATCATAGAATCATAGAATCAAGCAGGTTGGAAGAGACCTCCAAGCTCATCCAGTCCAACCTAGCACCCAGCCCTAGCCAGTCAACCAGACCATGGCACTAAGTGCCTCAGCCAGGCTTTGCTTCAACATCTCCAGGGACAGTGCCTCCACCACCTCCCTGGGCAGCCCATTCCAATGCCAATCACTCTCTCTGCCAACAACTTCCTCCTAACATCCAGCCTAGACCTCCCCTGGCACAACTTGAGACTGTGTCCCCTTTTTCTGTTGCTGGTTACCTGGGAGAAGAGCCCAACCCCACCTGGCTACAACCTCCCTTCAGGTAGTTGTAGACAGCAATGAGCTCTGCCCTGAGCCTCCTCTTCTGCAGGCTGCACACCCCCAGCTCCCTCAGCCTCTCCTCATAGGGTTTGTGCTCCAGGCCCCTCACCAGCTTTGTTGCCCTTCTCTGGACACCTTCCAGCACCTCAACATCTCTCTTGAATTGAGGGGCCCAGAACTGGACACAGCACTCAAGGTGTGGCCTGAGCAGTGCTGAGCACAGGGGCAGAAGAACCTCCCTTGTCCTGCTGGCCACACTGCTCCTGATGCAGGCCAGGATGCCATTGGCTCTCTTGGCCACCTGGGCACACTGCTGCCTCATCTTCAGCTACTCTCTATCAGTACCCCCCAGGTCCCTTTCCTCCTGGCTGCTCTCAGCCACTCAGTCCCCAGCCTGTAGTGCTGCTTGGGGTTGTTGTGGCCAAAGTGCAGAACCCTGCACCTGGCCTTGTTCAATCTCATCCCATTGGCCTCTGCCCACCCATCCAGCCTGGCCAGGTCCCTCTGCAGGGCTCTCCTACCTTCCAACAGCTCCACAGCTGCTCCTAGCTTGGTGTCATCTGCAAACTTACTGATGCTGGACTCAATGCCCTCGTCCAGGTCATCAATAAAGATATTGAACAGGACTGGGCCCAGCACTGATCCTTGGGGAACTTGAAGTCTAGAGGAAATACTGACTTAATTCTCACTTTTTATGCTCTAAAATTTGCATCTGACATGCTACTTGTAAAATATTGGCTGCAAACTACTAGTTTTGTGACACAGACAGAAGTCCAGCAGCTGTGGAAAGCATTAAAGCTGCTTTTCTCCATCCACTGAATGGAAAACAATCATCACAGTATCATCAGGGTTGGAAGAGACCTCACAGATCATCAAGTCCAACCCTTTAGCACAGAGCTCAAGGCCAGACCATGGCACCAAGTGCCACGTCCAGTCCTGCCTTGAACAGCTCCAGGGACGGCGACTCCACCACCTCCCCGGGCAGCCCATTCCAGTGTCCAATGACTCTCTCAGGGAAGAACTTTCTCCTCACCTCCAGCCTAAATCTCCCCTGGCACAGCCTGAGGCTGTGTCCTCTTGTTCTGGTGCTGGCCACCTGAGAGAAGAGAGCAACCTCCTCCTGGCCACAACCACCCCTCAGGTAGTTGCAGACAGCAATAAGGTCTGCCCTGAGCCTCCTCTTCTCCAGGCTAACCAATCCCAGCTCCCTCAGCCTCTCCTCGTAGGGCTGTGCTCAAGGCCTCTCCCCAGCCTCCTCGCCCTTCTCTGGACACGCTCAAGCATCTCAATGTCCCTCCTAAACTGGGGGGCCCAGAACTGAACACAGCACTCAAGGTGTGGTCTAACCAGTGCAGAGTACAGGGGCAGAATGACCTCCCTGCTCCTGCTGGCCACACCATTCCTGAGGCAGGCCAGGATGTCACTGGCTCTCTTGGCCACCTGGGCACACTGCTGGCTCATGTTCAGGTGGGTACCAATCAGCACCCCCAGATCCCTCTCTGTCTGGCTGCTCTCAGCCACTCTGACCCCAGCCTGTATCTCTGCATGGGGTTGCTGTGGCCAAAGTGCAGCACCCTGCACTTGGAGCTATTGAAGCCATCCCCTTGGACTCTGCCCATCTGTCCAGGCGGTCAAGGTCCTGCTGCAGAGCCCTTCTGCCCTCCAACCCAGATCATGATAGAGAAGACAGAAAAACAAATCTGGAGGTACTCCTAGCAAAATACTGCCCCACAAAATCAGCTGTGTTAGGCAATATGATCTTTCTCCTCTCACTTGCAAAAATAGCTGACAGAAATGGGTGAGGACTCTTCACACATTCACTGCTTCTTGACTTCCTCTGGTGTGAACAAGCAGTGATCAAAACTTTTCTGCACCAGAGTTATTCCTTTGTCTTTATCCATTCATCCTTATCATGGTTTTGGACAATATTGGAGCAGGAAAACTTTGAAGTAGAGCAAACTGTTGGCCTTGTTTTTCAAAAGTCACTGAACAGCCACTGGATGAAGAAAAATAGGTCAGGTGTGGATTGTGACATCTGTGCCTCCAGCTTTGGCTGATGAACCTCCTAAACCAAACTCATTAGGAAAACTGCCTTTTAATATCATAAAATCACAGAATGGGCTGGGCTGGAAAGGAACTGAAAGTTCATCTACTCCCAGCTCCCCTGCCATAGGCAGGGACACCTTCCCTTAGAGCAGGTTGCTCAAGGACCTATCCAACCTGGCCTTGGAAGCTATTGCCTTGTAATGATCATCTGCTCCTGGTTGGTTGTTGGTGGAGTTGCCTTTAATTATAAAGGAAGGTCCAAGCTTATCTGTGTCTTGTGTTTGTGTTTCTACAGCCTGTGTGCTTGGTTGTTAGTTACAGTGGATGAAACTGTCCCTGTGTACAGCTTCTCTCCTGAAACTGATTTATAACCTTATGTAAAGAAGACAGGATGGGGATTGTTCCCTCTTCTCCCCTTCCTGCCTCTTCTCCCCTTCCTGCCTCTTCTCCCCTTCCTGCCTCTTCTCCCCTTCCTCCCTCTTCTCCCCTTCCTGCCTCTTCTCCCCTTCCTGCCTCTTCTCCCCTTCCTCCCTCTTCTCCCCTTCCTCCCTCTTCTCCCCTTCCTCCCTCTTCTCCCCTTCCTCCCTCTTCTCCCCTTCCTCCCTCTTCTCCCCTTCCTCCCTCTTCTCCCCTTCCTCCCTCTTCTCCCCTTCCTGCCTCTTCTCCCCTTCCTCCCTCTTCTCCCCTTCCTCCCTCTTCTCCCCTTCCTCCCTCTTCTCCCCTTCCTCCCTCTTCTCCCCTTCCTCCCTCTTCTCCCCTTCCTCCCTCTTCTCCCCTTCCTCCCTCTTCTCCCCTTCCTCCCTCTTCTCCCCTTCCTCCCTCTTCTCCCCTTCCTCCCTCTTCTCCCCTTCCTCCCTCTTCTCCCCTTCCTCCCTCTTCTCCCCTTCCTCCCTCTTCTCCCCTTCCTCCCTCTTCTCCTTTCCCTTCTGAGTGGGGGAAATCATGTTTGTCCTTCCAGAGATCTGGAAGTGGAAGGGAATCCACTGGTGCCCTTGGGAAATGATTCCAGTGTTTGATTGTTCTCATGGGGAAACATTTTCTTATGGGGTTCACTGGGAATCTCCCCAGCAGTCATTTGTCCTCATCACTCCTTGTCATTTCCATGAGGCACACTGAAAAATGGGGCTACCATCTTCTTGATAGCCACCCTTAACCTACTGGTCCATGGTAATAGTTCTGGGATCCTCAATTTGAAAAGAGATGTTGAGATACTGGAATGTGTCCAGAGAAGGGCAGCAAGGCTGGTGAGGGGGCTGGAGCACAGCCCTGTGAGGAGAGGCTGAGGGAGCTGGGGGCGTGCAGCCTGCAGAAGAGGAGGCTCAGGGCAGAGCTCATTGCTGGCTACAACTCCCTGAAGGGAGGCTGGAGCCAGGTGGGGTTGGGCTCTTCTGCAGGCAAGCAGCAACAGAACAAGGGGACACAGTCTGAAGTTTTGGCAGGGGAGGTCTAGGCTGGATGTTAGGAGGAAGTTGTTGTCAGAGAGAGTGATTGGCATTGGAATGGGCTGCCCAGGGAGGTGGTGGAGGCACCATCCCTGGAGGTGTTGAAGCAAAGCCTGGCTGAGGCACTTAGTGCCATGGTCTGGTTGATTGGCCAGGGCTGGGTGCTAGGTTGGCCTGGATGATCTTGGAGGTCTCTTCCAAAATGCTTGATTCTAATAAGGTCTCCCCTAAGCCTCCTCTCCTCCGGGCTGGACACCCCGAGCTCTCTCAGCTTGGCAATTTTCCCTGGTGTTAGAGATAGTCTCTTTGTAGTGCAAAGCTCATAGAATTCTGCTGGGGAGAAACCAGCACAGAGCCACAAGTATGACTGGGGAACTTGAGTATCTCCCCTGTGGAGCAAGACTGAGAGCCCAGGAGAAGAGAAGGCTGAGAGGGGATCTGAGCAATGTCTATCAAGAGCTGAGGGCTGGGGGTCAAGTGGAGGGGGCCAAGCTCTTTTGGGTGCTGCACAGCAATAAGCCAAGGAGCAATGGATACAAACTGGAACAGAGAAGGTTTCAGCTCAGCATGAGGAGAAACTCCGGGGACAGGAAAGGTCTGGAAGTGCTGAAAGATGTCCAGAGCAGGGCCACAAGGATGAGCAGAGGGCTGGAGCTACTGTGCTATGTGGACAGGCTTAGAGAGTTGTAGTTCTTCAGTCTGGAGAGGAAGAGGCTTCCAGGAGACCTTCTTGTGGCCTTCCAGTATCTGAAGGGGGCTGCAAGAAAGCTGGGGAGGGACTTTTTAGGGTGTCAGGTAGTGATAGGACTGGGGGGAATGGAACAAAGCTAGAGGAGAGCAGATTGAATTTAGACCATAGGAAGAAGTTCCTCATCATGAGGGTGATGAGAGACTGGCAGAGGTTGCCCAGGTAGGTGGTGGAAGCTTCATCCTTGGATGTTTTTAGGGGCAGGCTGGATGTGTCTCTGGGCAAGCTGATCTAGTGTGAGGTGTCCCTGCCCATGTCAAGGGAAATGGAACTGGATGATGCTTGAGGTCCCTTCCAACCCTGGCAGTTTTCTGATTCTGTGGCATTTAAGCACTGAAATGATCCTGGAAGTTTGCCTTCACACCTGTTTAATATGTACTGCTATTCTTATGTTCTCAGAGCTATGTATCTCAAACATTTTCTTCCAAGAGAACTAACTGGTCAAATAGTATCATTAAGGTTGAGAAAGATCACTAAGAAGATGTCCAAACATCAGCCTGACACCATCATGCCTACTAAACCATGCCCAAATTGCCATGCTCAGTGATTGAATGTCGATCATGTGGTGGTGAGCACTTGCAGTGTGCACCACCTGTCTTTTCTTGGCATTGGTTTCCCACTTCTTGCTATATTCAAGTTCATTTTTATTAGCAGTACAAGGATTATCACTTATTTTAGTTGAACTGCTCTTATCTCAACCCACTAGTCATGCTTTTTAATTTCTTCCCAATTCTCCCCCCCCCCCCCCCATACCACTGATGATGGAGGGAGCAAGGTAGCTGTGAGGGGCTTAGTTGCTGTAGAATTAAGCCATAGCATCAGATAGAATAGAATAGAATAGAATAGAATAGAATAGAATAGAATAGAATAGAATAGAATAGAATCGAATCGAATCGAATCGACCAGGTTGGAAGAGACCTCCAAGCTCATCCAGTCCAACCTAGCACCCAGCCCTAGCCAGTCAACCAGACCATGGCACTAAATGCCCCATCCAGGCTTTGCTTCAACACCTCCAGGCATGGTGACTCCACCACCTCCCTGGGCAGCCCATTCCAATGCCAATCACTCTCTCTGACAACAACTTCCTCCTAACATCCAGCCTAGACCTCCCCTGGCACAACTTGAGACTGTGTCCCCTTGTTCTGTTGCTGGTTGCCTGGCAGAAGAGACCAACCCCACCTGGCTACAATGTCCCTTCAGGTAGTTGTAGAGAGCAATGAGATTATTTTTCTGTATCTTCTGAGGCTCTTCTTTCTCAGTAGAAATTAACTTGTTGCAGATGGGAAAGACCTCTCCAAGATCATCAAGTCCAACCATCAACCCAACACCACTGTGGCCACTAAACCATGAACCACAGTGCCATTGCCACATGTTTCTTGAACACCTCTAGGGGTGGTGACTCCACCACAAACCTGGGCAGCCTGTGCCAATGCCTGACCACTCTTGGTCCTGATGGCCACACTGTTCCTGAAGCAGGCCAGGATGCCATTGGCCACCTGGGCACATTGCTGGCTTGTGTTCATTTAGCTGTACTCTCCAGCCACTCTGTCCCCAGCCTGTAGCACTGTATGGAGTTGTTGTGGCCAAAGTGCAGAACCTGGCACTTGGACTTGTTAAAACTCATGCCCTTGGACTGTGCCCATTTGTGCAGCCTGTCCAGGTCCCTCTGCAGAGCCCTGATGCCCTCTAACAGATCCACACTTGCTCCCACCTTGGTGTCATCTGCAAACTTACTAATGCTGGGCTCAATGCCCTCATCCAGATCATCAATGAAGATACAGGGAGGTGATTGAGGCCCCATCCCTGGAGGTATTTAAGGCCAGGCTGGATGAGGCTCTGGCCAGCCTGCTCTAGGGTAGGGTATCCCTGCCCAAGGCAGGGGGATTTGAGCTAGATGATCCTTGTGGTCCCTTCCAACCCTGACTGATTCTTTGATTCTGTGATACTGCCTAAAAATGTAGATACAATTATCTTAACTTTAGTAGTTAATCTGCAAACTTGAGGTGCCACAAAGGTCAGTGGAGAGGACTTCTCGTTCAGCTTGAGATTTCAGCCAGCTCTGATGAGAGCCAGGAATAGAAGTCAAGAGATCATTTCCCTAATTAAAAAATCATTAGAATTCATTGGAATAATTGTGTAATAAAATACTACTGCTGCTGAACATGATCTTGCAAATCTTACACTCATTTTTTCCCCCCTCAAGCCCTTCAGTTAATGGCTTTGTTTCAAAGGAAAAAAAAAAAAGGGGGTGGGGGGTGTAAGTTCTCCATCCCATAGGCTATAAGAAACAGCTGTGATTAATCTGTCTTCTGCAGCTTCCATACAGCATTCCAGGGGAACAAAAATAATAACTCTTGGAGCCTGAGGTGATGTAGAAAACAAGATCCTCTGAGGGGAGCAAATGAGCTCAGTATTAATTGAGGAAAGCTTGGAGCTGGCTGGAGTGGAGCAAGCAACAGTTGGAAGTGCAAAGGCAGGAGGAAAAAAAGCAAATGGAAGATGTTGGTGGTGGTTTTATTCCTCCTGAGTGTCTTAAGTTCCACTTCTGAGCTTGCACCTCCTCCTCTATTATGTGTAGGTGCAGGGGGCACGTCTGAGGGGCTTTGTTCATCTTCTGAAGAGGAGTGCTTATGTTTGGTTGCCATTTATTTTTGGCTAGCTGTCAGCTTGATGCACCAACTGGTAAAGGCCAAGTGTGAACCTGCTTGCCAACAGAGCTTCTGTATTGCAGTCAGTTTCTGCCTGCTGGAAATACTCATTCCAGCCACACAGAGAGGAGAAGCCAAGAGTCACTGAGCAGTTTTCTGATTCCAAATCATGTTGTGTTGCATGTTTGGAACCTAGAGAGGAGGGATTTTGTCTGTCTCCATTTATAAAAGGCAATGATACTTAGTTGAAGCTTGTGAAGGGTCAGGAGAAGAGGTCTTGTGTGGTGCAGTTGAGTGAGCTGAAGTTGTTTAGCCTGGAGAAAAGGAGGCTGAGGAGAGACCTTCTCTCACTCTCTCCAACTCCCTGAATGAAGGTTAGAACCAGAATCAGAGTCACAGAATGAACTAGGTTGGAAAAGACCTCTGAGATAATCGAGCCAAATAACACCTTCTAATTAACTAAACTCTAGCACCAAGCACCTCATGCAGCCTCCATTTAAACACCTCCAGGGATGGGGACTCCACCACCTCCCCAGGTAGCCCATTCCAATGCCAATCACTCTTGCTGCAAAGAACTTCTGCCTAACATCCAGCCTGAACCTGCCCTGCTGCAGCTTGAGGCTGTGTCATCTTTTTCTGTCCCTGGCTGCCTGGCAGAAGAGCCCAACCCCACCTGGCTACACCCTCCCTTCAGGTAGCTGCAGACAGCAATGAGCTCTGCCCTGAGCCTCCTCTTCTGCAGGCTGCACACCCCCAGCTCCCTCAGCTTCCCCTCACAGGGCTCTGCTCCAGGCCTCCCAGGTTGGGGTCAAACTCTTTTCTCTGAAGTAACAAGTGATAAAACATGTGAAGAGGCCTCAAATTGTTCCAGGAGAGCTTTACGTTGGATAGTGAATGAAAATGTGTTTGCTGCAAGAGTGGTCAGGCATTGGAACAGGCTGCCCAGAGAAGTGATGGGGTGATCAGCCCTGGAGATGTGTAAGAAACAGGAGGCATGGCATTTGGGGTCATGGCCATGATGGTGTGGGGTTGACAGCTGGACTTAATGATTCTATGATTCCATTTCACCAACCTCTTCTCTTGAGCAAATGTTTGAGATGCAGTGGGTCTAGAGAAGAGCCAAACAAATCATCAGGAGGTTGGAGCAGCTCCATTATGAGGGCAGGCTGAGGGAGCTGGGGATGTGCAGCCTGGAGAGGAGAAGGCTCTGGGCAGACCTAATAACAACATGCCAGTACCTGAAGGGGTTACAAGAAGGCTGCAGAGGGACTGTTTGCAAAGGCCTGCAGGGACAGGATGAGGGCAGTGGCTTCAAAGTAGAGCACAGCAGATTGAGATTGGATGTGAGGAACAAGTTCTGCACCATGAGGGTAGTGGAACATTGGAACAGGTTGCCCAGGGAGATGGTTGGGTCCCCATCCCTGGAGATACACAAGGTGAAGGCTGGATAGGGCTCTAGGCAACTTGATTTAGTGGAGGATGTCCCTGCTGACTGCAGACAATATGACCTTTAGAGGTTCCTTCCAAGCCAAACCTTGCTATGATTCTGAGTTCAAATGCATCACATTATGTAGATATGTAGTTGTCCAACAAGCAAAGTTCCTGAGCCTGCAGCAGAGACTGCACACATCTCTGCAAGCTAAGATTTCTCTGTCCAGTCTGCTCAAGTATCCATTGTGTGTCACCACCATGCTCCAGGCCCACCCAATCCAACAACGCCTCTGGAGTTGTTCAAACCTCAGCTCCCACTCTTCCCTGTCGTATAATACTCTTAAAATAAGGATGCATTTGGATCCTGGTGTATTTTTAGCTGGGTTATGTTGGGTTTCACTGCTTGAGAGGCAAGTACATTTGTGCCACGTGTTGGCAGTAAGAGAAGCGGCTCTGGAATGTGCTTACTCAGTGGAAAACAGCTTTGCTTTTGGTGTTCAGGGAATCACAGAATGGTCTGGGTTGGAAGAGAGCTCCAAAGCTTATCCACTGCAACCCCATCTGCAGTCAACAGGGACATCCTCAGCTAGAGCAGGGTGCCCAGAGCCCTGTCAAGTCTCGCTTTGAATTTCTTCAGGGATGGGGAGCCAACCACCCTGGACTGCCTGGGGACCCAACCACCCTGGACTACCCTGGGTGATCCTGCTTTTGGCAAGGGGGTTGGACTGGATGATCTCTGGAGGTCCCTTCCAGCCTCTAAGCATCTGTGCCCCTGTGTATGGCATCTTGAATCAGTAATTAGGTCCTTCACTACAAGAAGCTGGAACATGTCCAGAGCAGGGCAAGGAAGCTGGTGAGGGGCCTGGAGCACAAATCCTATGAGGAGAGGCTGAGGGAGCTGGAGGTGTGCAGCCTGGAGAAGAGGAGGCTCAGGGGTGACCTCATTGCTGTCTGCAACTACCTGAAGGGACGTTGTAGCCAGGTGGGGGGTGGCCTCTTCTCCCAGGCAAGCAGCAATAGAACAAGGGGACACAGTCTCAAGTTGTGCCAGGGTAGGTCTAGACTGGATATTAGGAAGAAGTTCTTCACAGAGAGAGTGATTGGCATTGGAATGGGCTGCCCAGGGAGGTGGTGGAGGCACTGTCCCTGGGGGTCTTCAAGCAAAGCCTGGCTGAGGCACTTAGTGCCATGGTCTGGTTGATTGGATAGGGCTGGGTGCTAGGTTGGACTGGATGATCTTGGAGGTCTCTTCCAACCTGGTTGATTCTATGATTCTAAGGAGCAGGCAGTAAAGGTGATGAAGAGAAGGGGTCTTGTAAGGAATGGCTGAGGAAATTGTTTGGTGCTTATTGTTTGGCATCATTTGGTTTGAATGATTGTTTTGAGGTCCTCAACTGTCTGAATGTTTTGGGTTTTGAAATGATTTGATGTATGTGACAGGTACATCAGGTAGGTCCACTTGAAGATAATGCACACTGTGGGCTTTCCTTTTCCCTTACCTGATCTCGTTTTTAGCTCAATGTTATTTTCCTTAAGCATTAAACATTGATAGAGGCTTTGAAAGAAATTAATAGAGAAGGATTTTTGAGGAGCAGTTGTGCTAGTTTGAAGCAAGCTGGAATGTTTTGGTAACAGAACTAGATAACGGGCTGTGAAATGAAAAACAATTGTGTCTACTTCTCTCACAGTCACGCTGAGAACTCTGGGAAGAAGAAGAAAACATTCTCCATTTTGTCTCTCACTCTTGCTTTTGCCTTAGACCTGGTCACATCTCATTAACCCTGCTCCTACTAACCTTGCTCCCTAACCTCTTGGCTACACCTCTTTTCTTCCTGAGAACTGGGGTAAGGTTGAGAGGGCCGGGGGGAGGTGTTGGGGTGGTTTGAGAGCCCCTCCTGGGGACTCAGGTTTCTGGGAGGGAAGTTGTGCTTTTGTATTGTTTATCCTTTGTATATTTCTGTATATAATTGTATATAACTGTATATATTGTAAATAGCTGCTTGTAAATTCTGCTAGCTGTAAATAAATTGCTTCATCTATATTCCCAGGGTCCGTCTGAGTTAGCTGGGGCAAATTCAAAAGTGTGGGGGGGCGGGGTAACCCCCAAACCATCACATTTTTTATTGGCGCCCAACGTGGGGCTAGATATTTCAGTGAGTGGAAATTAGCTCTGGGAATTAAGATGAAGCTGATCAAGCAGCTATTGTATTTGGTTGGTGCATTGCTCTGGTCTGGTTTTGTTTACTTGGCATTTAATTGGATAAAAGCTCAAATTGTTGCTTATTTTATTGATCTGGCTTATAATAAGGCTAAAGCTAAGGTTTCAGATATGTTCTGGAGCTGGGGTGATTTTATTCTTGGTTATGCTGGTTTTAATATCTCTGAGAATATTACCAAGGACATTACAGGAGCTCTGGTCAATAATGTGACAATCAATGGAAATTCTGCTTTAAATATGGCTCTAATGAGAGTTATTCAGCCTAAGACAGGAATTCCAACTGTTTGTATAGGTACATGCTCGTGTAAAACTGTTTTTCTTCTCACAATTTTTAATATTTGCCTCATGATTTTAATATTCATATTAATTTTGGCATTATTGGTGAAAAATTCTAAACCAGCTTCTGTAAGAGCTAGGAAAAATTCTGTGTCTCAGAAGCAGTCTCTTTCACAGCAAACCAAGGGAACACAGTTATCGGCTTCCCCCATGCCAGCCTCTCCACCCTCCTCTATAGGTTCTGGGAACACAGCCAGTGTTCCTGCCACTAACGTAAACAATGATAAGGATAACCAAAACAAGCCACAGAGTTTAGCAGGAGCCTCAGGAGGACAGGCAGGTACCCAAAATCAGAATGTTCCTAGTAAAAATGAAAACAAGTCAGGGTTGGCAGGCATCCCAGGAGGACAGGCAAATAATAACACTGCTAGTGCTAGTAACGCTAGCCCAGTCAGTCCAAATCCTAATAACACCAGCTCAGCCAATTTGAACCCCCAGCCAGCAGACCAGAACCAAAATCCTCCTGTTAAAAGCAAGGCAGATTTGAACTCACAAGCTCCAAGTCAGACTCCTAAAGATTCAAACCCTCCAGCAGACACATCCAAGTCTGTTGCTGCTCAGGCCCTTCTGGCACCTGCTAAGGCAAAAGCTAAGATGAAGAGTGGTTCGCAGGAGGATGTAAGAGATGGGACCTCTAGTGATCAGCAGCAAGGAGAGGAGGAGGAGGAGGCAGTTAGTCTGCGAGACCTTGTAGATGTGCTGAGACAACAATACTCAAGTGAGAGGAGTGCTGTGAGGTTAGCTGCCAAGAGAGAGGATGGTTCCCATGAGTTTAGGAATGCTATGAGGAAGATTGTGTTAGGCCCGGCACCACCAGAACAACAGGAAGAGGAGGAGGAAGATGACATCCAAGGCTCCAAGGATCCACTCAGAGAGGTCAGGGAAGTTAGGAAGGAATACACAAGGGAATCAGGTGAGCCAATCCTAAGCTGGCTAGTGAGATGCCGTGGCATTGGTGCTAATGCTCTGCAGGTAGGAGACAAGTCTGCCAAGCAGCTGGGACCACTCACTAAGGAGACTGGAGTGGACAAACACCTGGCAAGTCCTCTTGGTAGGGTTAGCTTGTGGACACGCCTTCTGTTGGCTGTGGCTATGAGATATCCTTCCCGAGATGATTTGCCATGGGCTGCCAAGAAGTGGAACACCGTTGAGCAGGGAATTAAGCTTCTGAAGGAGTTTGCTGTGAAGGAAGTGCTTTATGGAGATCATGGCACTCATGAGCCCGATGATATTCCTTTGGGAACAGGTCTCATGAAGAAGCTTATTAAGCTTGCTCCTTCATCCTATGCTAACATCTTGGCCAGTAAGTTTCTAGCAAGGAGTGATAATGGAAGATCTTTCACTGTTGGTGAATTCACTGACCAGCTCAGGCAGATTGAGGACAGCTTGTCCCATTCTGGTATAATCTGTGCCATAAAGACTATGACTACAGAGCTTAAAGATGGTATTAGAGATGGCATTAAGGAGAGCATGAAAGAACTGAAGGAGGATCTTAAAACCTCAATTTCCAATCTGGTAAAGGATACCGTTCCTGCATCATCTGAATGGGTGCATGTTTCTGCAGTCAGGAACAGACGCCCACCTCCTGCAAGGCAATTCCAGCCTAGGAGGAGACAAATTCCACCCAGACAGCAGCAATCACGTGCGTCACTGTGGATACTTCTGCGTGACACATACGGTGAGAACATGAACAAATGGGATGGTAAACCTACTTCAGCTCTTTCAAAGAGGGTCAGGGATCTGCAGAGTGGCAGAAACAGAGGCAGCAATGCCAGGAAAGTAGCTGTCACTTCTTCAGCTCCCGAGAGCAACTGCAATTGTTCCAACAGTTGCAGTTCCTCTCACAGTAACACCAATCACTGTGTACACCCCACATGCCATGTTCAGCATTAGGGGTGCCCTGCCTCCAGCCAGGAGGAGGAAAGGGATAGTGGAGAGAACCGAATCTATTGGAATGTATTCATTAGGTGGCCTGGCAGTTCAAGAGTTCGGAAATACAGGGCTTTAGTTGACACAGGTGCTCAGTGTACTTTATTGCCATCAAATTGCAAAGGGACAGAGTCCATTTCTATCTTTGGAATCACTGGTGGATCTCAAGAGTTAACTAAGATACAGGCTGAGATCAGTTTAACTGGTAAAGAGTGGAAGAAACATACCATTGTAACTGGTCCTGATGCGCCTTGCATTCTGGGAATTGACTTTTTGAGACAAGGTTGTTTCAAAGATCCTAAGGGTCATAAATGGGCTTTTGGTATAGCATCTGTAGAGATTGAGGATGATAAATTGAAATTGTCCATTAGACCTGAACTTTCTGATGAATCTGCAGTTGTGGGACATCATGACATAGAGGACCTGGAAGTGCCAATTGCAACTCAAACTGTTCATCACAGGCAGTACAGAACTAACCGTGACTCTTTGTTGCCCATTCATCAGCTGATTCGTCAACTGGAGAGTCAGGCTGTCATCGAGAAAGCTCATTCACCTTTCAACAGTCCCATCTGGCCTGTGCGTAAACCTACGGGCGACTGGAGACTGACAGTTGACTTTCGTGCCCTCAACGAGGTGACGCCACCCATGAGTGCAGCTGTGCCGGACATGCTGGAACTCCAGTACGAGCTGGAATCGAAGGAGGCTAAATGGTATGCAACCATAGACATTGCTAATGCTTTCTTCTCTATTCCCATAGCAAAGGAGTGCAGGCCTCAGTTTGCATTCACCTGGAGAGGAATCCAGTACCAGTTCAATCGTTTGCCTCAGGGGTGGAAACACAGCTCAACCATCTGTCACTCAGTCATCCACAATGCACTGGAGAAAGGTAAAGCTCCAGAGCACATCCAGTACATCGACGACATCATTGTGTGGGGCCAAACTGCTGAGGAAGTCTTCGAGAAAGGTAACAAAATCATTGACATTCTGTTGCAAGCAGGTTTTGCCATTAAGAGAGACAAGGTCAAAGGACCTGCCAAAGAAATTCAGTTTCTGGGAGTGCGGTGGCAGGATGGTCGCCGTTACATTCCTCAGGATGTGATTGACAAAGTCTCTACCATGGCAGTTCCCACCAGTAAGAAGGACACACTTTCTTTTCTTGGTGTGGTGGGATTTTGGAGACTACACATTCCTGGTTTCAGTCAGATTGTCAAACCTCTGCATGATGTGACTCGTAAGAGAAACAATTTCGAGTGGGGACCTGAACAACAAGCAGCCTTTGATCAAATCAAACGAGAAGTAGTCCATGCAGTGGGCTTGGGTCCTGTGAGATCTGGTCCAGACATTAAAAACATTCTGTACACGGCTGCCAGTGACAATGGTCCAACTTGGAGTCTTTGGCAGAGAGCTCCAAATGAGACACGTGGTCGTCCACTTGGTTTCTGGGGACGTTGTTACAGAGGTTCAGAGACAAATTACACTGCAACTGAGAAAGAGATTCTAGCAGCCTATGAGGGAGTGAAAGCAGCTTCTGAAGTGATTGGAACTGAGTCACAATTGCTTTTAGCTCCTAGACTGCCAGTTCTTAACTGGATGTTCAAGGGCAAAGGTTCATCACCACATCATGCCACAGATGCAACCTGGTCTAAATGGATGGCTTTGATAACCCAACGAGCACGAATGGGTAATCTTGATCGACCTGGTCTGGTGGAGGTGATCACCAACTGGCCGGAAGGCACAGACTGTTCCAAACCTCCAGAGGAGAAAATAACTCGTGCTGAGGAAGCTCCTCCCTATGGTGATCTCTCTGATGAGGAAAAGAACTACGCTTTGTTCACAGATGGTTCCTGTCGTCTTGTTGGGAACAAGCGAAGATGGAAGTCAGCGGTTTGGAGTCCAACCAGGAGAGTTACCGAAACGAAAGATGGCGAAGGAGAATCCAGTCAGTTCGCTGAGGTAAAAGCTGTTCAACTTGCTCTTGATGTGGCTGAACGTGAGAATTGGCCTATCCTTTACCTCTACACCGACTCGTGGATGGTAGCCAATGCTCTATGGGGTTGGCTGAAGGACTGGAAGAAGAATGGTTGGCAGAGGAAAGGAAAGCCTATTTGGTGTGCTGATCTATGGCAGGACATTGATGCACGGCTGGAGAAAACTCCAGTGAAGGTGCGGCACGTAGATGCACACATGCCTAAGAGCAGAGCCAATGAGGAACATCACCACAACCAGAAGGCAGACCAAGCTGCTAAGATTGCTCAAGTTGATACTAACTCTGAACTTGACATTGACCTTGATTGGAAACACCGAGGTGAGCTGTTCTTAGCTCGGTGGGCCCATGACTCATCTGGACATCAAGGCAGAGATGGAACATACCGATGGGCTCGTGATAGGTCAATTGACTTGTCCATGGACGCTATCACCCAAGTCATCTGTGACTGTGACATTTGTGCTGCTATTAAGCAGGCTAAGCGAATCAAGCCCTTATGGTATGGTGAGAGATGGTCAAAGTACAAGTATGGAGAAGCCTGGCAGATTGACTACATCACTTTACCTCGATCTCGTTCTGGCAAGCAGTATGTGCTAACGATGGTAGAAGCCAGCACTGGATGGTTGGAAACCTATCCAGTTCCACATGCTACTGCACGTAACACCATTGTTGGTTTGGAGAGACAAATCTTGTGGAGACATGGAACTCCAGAGAGAATCGAGTCAGACAATGGTACTCATTTCAAGAACAATCTTGTGAAAAACTGGGCCAAAGAGCATGGTATTGAATGGATCTATCACATACCCTACTATGCACCAGCTTCAGGGAAGATTGAGCGCTACAACGGTTTGCTGAAAACCACCCTCAAAGCCATGGGGGGTGGAACTCTGAAAAACTGGGACAAACATTTAGCACAAGCTACCTGGTTGGTAAATAGTAGAGGTTCAGTAAATAGAGCAGGACCTGCACAATCAGATTTGGTCCAAACAGTAGACGGTGATAAAGTTCCTGTTGTACGTGAGAAGAATCTGTTAGGGAAAACTGTTTGGGTATTTTCTCCTTCGGGCGAAGGGAAACCTGTCCGAGGGGTGGTTTCTGCTGAAGGTCCTGGTCATACATACTGGGTAATGCAGGAGAATGGTGAAATCCAGTGTATTCCACAGAGAAATTTAACCTTAGCTGAGAGAGTTTAAATTAAGCTGTTAGGAGTTTTCTATTCCAGGTAACATCGGCGCCCAACACTGAGAGAATCTACGATAGAATCTACAGTACGTGAGCACGAACCCAACATCACCTGGGAGTCCCTGTTCTGAGCTTTTGAATCACCTACATCTGATTGAAGTGTGAACTGAACTTGTATATATTATTTTAGTGTAAATATTGGTTTAGGTTAGATTGGATAATTCTCAGCGATACTCTGAGCGAAGTAGACAAGGGGTGGATTGTGCTAGTTTGAAGCAAGCTGGAATGTTTTGGTAACAGAACTAGATAACGGGCTGTGAAATGAAAAACAATTGTGTCTACTTCTCTCACAGTCACGCTGAGAACTCTGGGAAGAAGAAGAAAACATTCTCCATTTTGTCTCTCACTCTTGCTTTTGCCTTAGACCTGGTCACATCTCATTAACCCTGCTCCTACTAACCTTGCTCCCTAACCTCTTGGCTACACCTCTTTTCTTCCTGAGAACTGGGGTAAGGTTGAGAGGGCCGGGGGGAGGTGTTGGGGTGGTTTGAGAGCCCCTCCTGGGGACTCAGGTTTCTGGGAGGGAAGTTGTGCTTTTGTATTGTTTATCCTTTGTATATTTCTGTATATAATTGTATATAACTGTATATATTGTAAATAGCTGCTTGTAAATTCTGCTAGCTGTAAATAAATTGCTTCATCTATATTCCCAGGGTCCGTCTGAGTTAGCTGGGGCAAATACAAAAGTGTGGGGGGGCGGGGTAACCCCCAAACCATCTATGATTCTAAGGAGCAGGCAGTAAAGGTGATGAAGAGAAGGGGTCTTGTAAGGAATGGCTGAGGAAATTGTTTGGTGCTTATTGTTTGGCATCATTTGGTTTGAATGATTGTTTTGAGGTCCTCAACTGTCTGAATGTTTTGGGTTTTGAAATGATTTGATGTATGTGACAGGTACATCAGGTAGGTCCACTTGAAGATAATGCACACTGTGGGCTTTCCTTTTCCCTTACCTGATCTCGTTTTTAGCTCAATGTTATTTTCCTTAAGCATTAAACATTGATAGAGGCTTTGAAAGAAATTAATAGAGAAGGATTTTTGAGGAGCAGTAATACAGAAGGCACAGACTGAGCAAGGATAGGAATGTGGCTTAAAAATCCATGGATGATGTGTTTTCTGGCTTAAAAAGCTCTCATTTTAAAGCCTTTACCTTTGTGTTCTAGTTCAATCCATTATCATTTATATGCATATTATACCCATGGAAGTCCTTGCATGATCATTTGCAGACTCAAAATGCTTCAGTACCTGGCTTGGTGTGGACAATGCAGGATTTACAGACCTGTTGTGTTGCATTATGTTGGTAGAACTTCCAAAACTGTCACCTACTCATTTGTGAAACTGCTTCCCAGGAGATCATTTGTAGCAAAAATTAAGTCTGATTCACTTCCCAACCCTCCAAAAGTGGATGGAGCCTATTTGCAAGTTTATTTATCTGTCAGGAAAAGAAGGACTTAGATGGAGCAATGCCAGGCAGTGATACAGGCTGGGCAGTGCCTGGCTAGAGAGCAGCACTGAGGAGAGGGATGTGGGGGTGCTGGTGGATGAGAAGCTCAGCATGAGGGGCCTGGAACACAAACCCTGTGAGGAGAGGCTGAGGGAGCTGGGGGTGTGCAGCCTGCAGAAGAGGAGGCTCAGGGCAGAGCTCATTGCTGTCTGCAGCTCCCTGCAGGGAGGCTGTAGCCAGGTGGGGTTGGGCTCTTCTGCCAGGCAACCAGCAACAGAACAAGGGGACACAGCCTCAAGTTGTGCCAGGGGAGGTCTAGGCTGGATGTGAGGAGGAAGTTGTTGGCAGAGAGAGTGATTGGCATTGGAATGGGCTGCCCAGGGAGGTGCTGGAGGCACCATCCCTGGAGGTGTTGAAGCAAAGCCTGGATGAGGCACTTAGTGCCATGGTCTGGTTGACTGGATAGGGCTGGGTGCTAGGTTGGACTGGATGAGCTTGGAGGTCTCTTCCAACCTGGTTGATTCTTTGATTCTATGAGCCAGCAGTGTGCACTTGCAGCCCAGAGAGCCAAGCAGAGCCTGGGCTGCAGCCAGAGCAGTGTGGGCAGCAGGGTGATGGAGGGGATTCTGCCCCCTCTGCACCACTCTGGTGAGACCCCACCTGCAGCACTGTGTCCACTTCTGGAGCCCCTGGGACAAGAGAGATATGAAGGTGCTGGAAGGTGTCCAGAGAAGGGCCACAAGAGTGATCAGAGGGCTGGAGCTGCTCTGCTCTGGGGACAGGATGAGGGAGTTGGGGCCATTCAGTCTGGAGAGGAGAAGGCTCTGAGGAAACCTTCTTGTGGCCTTCCAATATCTGATGAGGGTACAAGAAAGCTGGGGAGGGACTTTTTAGGCAGTCAGGTTGTGGTAGGACTGTGTGCTGGTTTGAAGCCAATTGGAATATTTTAATTGGAGAAATCAGGTTATTGGCTGTGAAAAGAAAACAATGGCCATGTCTGTTCCACCCATAGGTTTGCTGAGACATAGAAACCCAAAGACACAGACAGAGGTAAGACAGTCAATGAGTCTCCATGGCTTCTGCCATATTTCAACTGCTTCTGCTTGACCCAGGACGTAACCCAACTCATCACTTTGCTTCTAACCCCCCGTGCCAATTCTTCCAACTTACCTTGCAGGTAAGGCAGACTCTGGGATAAGGGAAGGGGGTGGAAAGAAGGTGGAAAGGTGATTGGAAGCCCCATCTGGGCACTCTGATTGTTGGGAGGGATATTGTGTTTCTGTATTACTTTCATCTTCGTTTGTAACTGTCTATAGCTGTAAATAGTTGTGTAAATATCTGCTTGTATGTTGTGCCAAGCTGTGAGTGGAAAGCTTCATTCCTTAACTGCCAGCTGGCTGGCTCTAGTGGTCAGCCCACACCTTGAGTGCTGTGTCCAGTTCTGGGCTCCTCAATTCAAGAGAGATGTTGAGGTGCTGGAAGGTGTCCAGAGAAGGGCAACAAAGCTGGTGAGGGGCCTGGAGCACAAATCCTATGAGGAGAGGCTGAGGGAGCTGGGGGTGTTTAGCCTGCAGCAGAGGAGGCTCAGGGCAGACCTCATTGCTGTCTACAACTACCTGCAGGGAGGCTGTAGCCAGGTGGGGTTGGGCTCTTCTGCCAGGCAACCAGCAACAGAACAAGGGGACACAGCCTCAAGCTGTGCCAGGGGAGGTCTAGGCTGGATGTTAGGAGGAAGTTGTTGTCAGAGAGAGTGATTGGCATTGGAATGGGCTGCCCAGGGAGGTGGTGGAGGCACTGTCCCTGAGGGTGTTGAAGCAAAGCCTGGCTGAGGCACTTAGTGCCATGGTCTGGTTGACTGGCTAGGGCTGGGTGCTAGGTTGGACTGGATGAGCTTGGAGGTCTCTTCCAACCTGGCTGATTCTATGGTTCTATGATTCTACAATCTCATAAGAGCGCGAGGGCTGGTGATGCCCAGAACCACTGCAGGGGGAATGGATCCAAGCTAAAGCAGAGGAGATTTAGAATAGACCTTAGGAAGTTCTTCAGCATGAGGGTGGTGAGAGACTGGCACAGGTTGCCCAGGGAGGTCATGGAAGCCTCATCCCTGCATGTTGTTAAGGCCAGGCTGGATGTGGCTCTGGGCAAGCTGATCTAGTGTGAGGTGTTCCTGGACGTTGTAAAGGGGTTGGAGCTGGATGATCCTTGAGGTCCCTTCCAACCCTGACAGTTTGGTGATTCTATGACTCTGTGACCTATCTCCCACATTGTACTTATAAGTGACACTCAGGTTTAAAGATGCTATTTTTTGGCCAAGTCTACATTCATTGCAGTCTTTGCTGTTTCTATGATGGTGGATTTGTAACCCTCACTTTTTCCACTTGTTGCTCTTTTGGCTTTGGGGCTGTTTTGTTAGGATTTTTATCCAATATCTCATAGAATCATAAAGCTGTTGAGGTTGGAAGAGACCTTTTGAAGACACTAAATTCAACCCAGATAACTTCACTTGGGGGTTTTTTTTTGTGTGGTTTGGTTTTGGTTTTGTAGGGGTTTTTTTTTTGTTTAGTTGTTTGGGTTTTTTTTTCCTATCCTGATAAATTTTCTTTTAAAAGATCAATTAAAATTCTTTTCTCCCTGTAAATCACAAAGTAGTTCATTTTAGAGAGCAGACCTCTGGGTGTAAGTGGAAATTATCACAGTATCACAGTATCATCAGGGTTGGAAGAGACCTCATAAATCATCAAGTCCAACCCTTTAGCACAGAGCTCAAGGCCAGACCATGGCACCAAGTGCCACGTCCAGTCCTGCCTTGAACAGCTCCAGGGACGGCGACTCCACCACCTCCCCGGGCAGCCCATTCCAGTGTCCAATGACTCTCTCAGGGAAGAACTTTCTCCTCACCTCGGAAAACCATGAAGCAAGGCTCTGATAATGTAAAGAAATAAACCCAACCAAACAAAAGGAAAACCCCAAAGGAAAACACTGCAAAGCCTTATGTGACCTCTTCTAGCGGGAGGTGTCCCTGCCTATGGGAGGGGGTTGAAACTGAATGATCTTTGCAGTCCCTTCCAGCCTAATCCATTCCATGATTCTATGATTCATGTGGAACATTTCCATGGAAATAAAAAAGCTTTCTGCCTTTCCCCAAAGGTCCATAAATACAAACAATCCATGAATGCAATGCACTTATTAAGATTTATTTGCTAATAGGGAAAACTTCTTCTGCTAATTGCAACATACAGCTTGGATGAGATGGCTGGTGGGCAATAATGGATGATGCTCACTTGTGTAGGAGATGAGGGCAACATGCTTATCTAACTGACAGTTGAAAGAGATCTGAGATGTGAGTTATAGAATGGTTTAGCTTGGAAAGGACCTCCCAGTTCCATCTCCCCGTCCTAGGCAGGGACACCTCCCACTAGAACAGGTCACTCAAGGCCTCATCCAACCTGGCCTTCAACACCCCCAGGGATGGAGCAGCCACAACCTCCCTGGGCAACCTGTGCCTGTGTCTCACCACCCTCACTGCAAACAACTTCTTCCTAACAGCCACTTTCAATCTCCCCTCTGCCACTTTAAACCCATTCCTCCTCATCCTCTCATTACAAAACCCTGTCAATAGTCCCTCCCCAGCCCTCCTGTAGTCCCCTTCAGCTACTGGAAGGCCACTCCAAGGCCTCCTGGAAGCCTTCTCTTCTCCAGGCTGCAGAGCCTCATCTCTTGTACCCTGTCCTCATAGCAGAGCTGCTGCAGCCCTCTGAGCATCTTGGTGGCCTCCTCTGGACTGGCTCCAACAGTTCCATGTCCTTCTTGTGTTGGGGGCTCCAGAGCTGTACACAGCACTCCAGAAGCCTTTATACCATCCTCCCTTTTTGGGGTGGCTGATATGTAGAGATCTTTGTTGCACACTCTGAGAGTTCTTGTGCCTTGCAGGGGTCTGGCACTGGCAGTCAGCTTTTGCCCCTCTGCCTCTCACTTCAGTACACAGAATCACAGAAACATGCAGGTTGGCAAAGACCCTCAGAATCACCAAGTCCAACTCAGAACCCTACCTTAAACCATAGCCCCTAGCACCACATCCAAAGAACCCTTAAACACATCCAGGCTGGGTGACTCCACCACCTCCCTGGGCAGCTCATTCCAGTCCCTGACCACCTTCTCTGTGAAAAACTCTTTCCGAATGTCCAATCCAAACCTCCCCAGCCTCAGCTTGAGGCCTTCCCCCTTGTTTTGTCTCAAATAATCTGTCAGCAGAGCCCAGCAGCAGCCTCTTCACAGTGTCCCTTCAGGTAGCTGTAGACAGCAATGAAGTCTGCCCTCAGCCTCCTCTGTCTCACACTAACCATCCCCAGCTCCCTCAGTTGCTTCTCATCAGGTTTATTCTCCAGGCCTTCCAACAGCTTCATTATCCTCCTGTGGACCTGCTTCAGCACCTCCACATCTCTCTTGTATTGTGGTGCTCAAAACTGAACACAACACTCGAGGTGTGGCCTCACCAAAGCTGAGCACAAGGGGACACTGCACACCCCTGGGCATTCAGGCAAACCCCCTGAGCAAAGTTGGTTTTCATCTTTGTTGATTTCCATGTAGAAGAGAGACAAGATTCAGTCCCTCACCGTGCTAAAAGAGCACCAAGTGAATGGCTGTAGTATATTTGGTGTGGCCAGCAGGAGCAGGGAGGTCATTCTGCCCCTGTACTCTGCACTGGTTAGACCACACCTTGAGTGCTGTGTTCAGTTCTGGGCCCCCCAGTTTAGGAGGGACATTGAGATGCTTGAGCGTGTCCAGAGAAGGGCAACGAGGCTGGGGAGAGGCCTTGAGCACAGCCCTACGAGGAGAGGCTGAGGGAGCTGGGATTGGTTAGCCTGGAGAAGAGGAGGCTCAGGGCAGACCTTATTGCTGTCTGCAACTACCTGAGGGGTGGCTGTGGCCAGGAGGAGGTTGCTCTCTTCTCTCAGGTGGCCAGCACCAGAACAAGAGGACACAGCCTCAGGCTGCACCAGGGGAGATTTAGGCTGGAGGTGAGGAGAAAGTTCTTCCCTGAGAGAGTCATTGGACACTGGAATGGGCTGCCCGGGGAGGTGGTGGAGTCGCCGTCCCTGGAGCTGTTCAAGGCAGGACTGGACGTGGCACTTGGTGCCATGGTCTGGCCTTGAGCTCTGTGCTAAAGGGTTGGACTTGATGATCTGTGAGGTCTCTTCCAACCCTGATGATGCTGTGACACTGTGACACTGTGATACTGTGATGCTGTGTGATATTTAAAGATGCAAACAATGCTGCCAAGCCCGAACAGATGCTTGGTGACAGACTGAGGCAAGGCTTTAAGGGCATAGATGTGATGTAGGTTCTTCTTCCATCTTTATGGCTACTGAAATCCTAAGAAACTCCTTTTTCTTTCTTTTATTCCCCCCCTGCCTTGAATTTCAGCTTGCTTGGGCACATCCATTTGAGTAGAAACAAAACAAGTGGAGGTTGTAATATCTACTTATTAGGTCAGTTCTCAGTGGGTGCCTTGCTTGAACAAAAACTTACTGCTCCAGGACAATTACTAAATGTATGGTAAGAACATGCTCCTAAAAATCCATAAAGGATCACTGCATAGCAGTGGAAATGTTGAGTTGAGGAAATTCAGGCTGTAAATGGGGTTTGTCACAGTAAAACCAAGAGTTGGTTCAGTTTATCCTTTCCCTTTTTTTCTCCCCCCTTCCCTCTGTTCTCAGTCACTCCTCATTCAGGCATAGGACTCCTTAATTCGTGTGCTGCAGGATGACAAAATGGTAGGGGTTGGAAGGGACCTCTGGTGATGGAGGCCAATCTGCCTGCCAAGGCAGGGGCACCTAAAGAAGGTCACACAGGGCCTTTTTCAGAGCCTTTTGTGTCAGCTGAGATACCAGCTGAGAGAAAGCAGAGCAGAAATGGAACCAATATTCAGGGCTTCAGTTTGTGAGTGGAGTTGTCTTCCTAAAGCCCAGGAGAATCTGTGTGTGCCTGTTTTGTGTGAGATTAAACTTCAACCTTCAGTGGTGTTACCTGGTGCACAGCTCTTGACAAAGCTCTGTGCAGAGATGAGGCTTTTTCTTCTTCAAAGGTTTGGACCAGGTGACCCTTCAGGTCCCTTCCAACCTGAGTTCTGTGGTTGAGTGTGGCCAGCAGGTGAAGGCAGGTTCTCCTACCCCTATATTCTGCACTGCTGAGACCATATCTAGAGTAGTGTGCCCAGTTTTAGCCTCCCTGGTTTGAGAAGGACAGGGATATGCAAGAGAGTGTCTAATGGAGGCCATAAGGATGATGAAGGGACTGGAACATCTGTCTGATGAGGAAAGGCTGAGAGACCTGGGGCTGTTTAGCCTGGACAAGAGAAGGTTGGAGAAGATCTTATTGGTGTCACTAAATACCTGAAGAGTGGATGTCAAGAATCACAGAATCAGAGTGGTTTAGGTTGGAAGGGACCTCACAGATCATCCAGTTCCAACCCCCCACCACAGGCAGGGACACCTCCCACTAGAACAAGTCACTCAAGGCCTCATCCAACCTGGCCTTGAACACCTGCAGGGAGGGAGCAGCCACAACCTTCCTGGGCAACCTGTGCCAGTGTCTCACCACCCTCACTGCAAACAACTTCTTCCTAACATCCACTTTCAGTCTCCCCTCTGCCACTTTAAACCCATTCCTCCTTGCCCTGGCATTACAAGCCCTTGTCAATAGCCTCTCCCCAGTTCGCCTGTAGCCCCCTTCAGCTACTGGAAGGCCACTCCAAGGCCTCCTGGAAGCCTTCTCTTCTCCAGGCTGCAGAGCCCCAACTCAGCCTGTCCTCATAGCAGAGCTGCTGCAGCCCTCTGAGCATCTTGGTGGCCTCCTCTGGACTGGCTCCAACAGTTCCATGTCCTTCTTGTGTTGGGGGCTCCAAAAAGAGCAGGGGCCAGGCTGTTTTCAGTAGTGTCCTGTGATAGGACAAGAGGCAAGAAATACAAACTGGAACCCTGGAAATTCCATCCCAACATGAGGAAAAACTTTAATGTGAGGGTACTGGAGCAGGCTGCCCAGACTTTCTCTGGGGACTTTCAGTAGCCACCCAGATGTGAGAAGAGGAGGCTCAGGGGTGATCTTATTACTGTCTACAACTACCTGAAGGGACATTGTAGCCAGGTGGGGTTGGCCTCTTCTGCCAGGCAACCAGCAATAGAACAAGGGGACACAGTCTCAAGTTGTGCCAGGGTAGGTCTAGGCTGGATGTTAGGAGGAAGTTGTTGGCAGAGAGAGTGATTGGCATTGGAATGGGCTGCCCAGGGAGGTGGTGGAGGCACCGTCCCTGGGGGTCTTCAAGCCAAGCCTGGCTGAGGCACTTAGTGCCATGGTCTGGTTGACTGGCTAGGGCTGGGTGCTAGGTTGGACTGGATGATGTTGGAGGTCTCTTCCAACCTGGTTGATTCTATGATTCTATGTGTCCCTGTGTGGCTCCCTGGGTGATCCTGCTTTGGCAGAGGGGTTTGACTGGCTGTTCTCCAGAGGTCACCTCCAACCCCTGACATTCCATCATCCTTGTGGGAGTATATGTTAAGATAGAGTTGAGATGCAGACTTTTTCCTCTGACAAATCATTTTGTGGAAGATATTTCTGCTGCAGGTCTAGGAATGCAATTGGTAGCAGCCCTCAGTGGTACAAGATAATGACATGCAAAATGTTGTGTTTATCCTTCTTGTTTTTCTGAGGAGATGCTGTGATTCCTACAGGGCATTATTGCCTCCTCTGTTTATACCTATAGAGCTCTTCAGTCTCTCACCTTGTAACATCACCAAGCAGTGTAGAAAGGGATTTTATGTCCACAGGGAGAATTCTGCCTTTGTTTAGGGGAATTCCATGGATATATTTTTTTGCCCTCCTCTCATTTGCAGTTTGTTCTTTTGTTGTTGTTGTAGAAGGAATCCAGGTTGTTTTGGTTTGTTTTCTTCAGTTGTTTCTATTAGAATGGCCTTGATCTCACCCCAAATTATCCTATGGGCTAAAACCCCCCTGCTCTACCCCTAGAATCACAGAATTGTCAGGGCTGGAAGTGATCTCAAGGATCATCCAGCTCCAAGCCCCATGCCATGGGCAGGGACACCTCACACCAGATAAGCTTGCCCAGAGACACATCCAGCCTGACCCTAACAACATCCAAGGATGAGTCTTCCACCACCTCCTTGGGCAACCTGTGCCAGTATCTCATCATCCTCATGCTGATGAACATCTTAAGATCTAACCTAAATCTGCCCTCCTCTATCTTGGATCCATCCTCCCAGTCCTATCACTCCCTGACTCCCTAAAAAGTCCTCCTCAGAGGACATGCTCAAAGCATGGGCTCTTACAGGTCTTTTTCCAACCAACCCAATTCTGTCACCAACATATATCATTGCATTGCTCTTGTGTTTCTCTAGCTCTGCATTTTAGAAGGAGCTTTCACACATCCAGGTCCTGTGCTTTCAAAATGTGAAGTGATGTAACTACTGACAGAAAAAAGATATATGCTATGTATATATAGGTGAGGAGTGGTTTGAGAGCAGCCTTGAGGAGAAAGCTTGATGAAAAACTCCCCAGGTACCAGCACTGGTCACTGGCAGCCCAGAGCAGGGAGAGCAGCAGCACAGGGAGGGGATCCTGCCCCTCTGCTCTGATCTACTCAGACCTCACCTGCAACACTGCCTCCAGTTCTGGGATTCCCAACATAAGAGGGACATGGAGGGTCCAGAGGAGGGCCACAAAGATGGTTGGAGCATCCCTGCTATGGGGATTAGCTGGGTTAGGAACTGGCTGAGGGCTGAGCCCAGAGAGTGGTGGTGAATGGTGCCACATCCAGCTGGCAGCTGTCACTAGTGGTGTCCCTCAGGGATCAGTGCTGGGCCCCATCCTCTTTAACATCTTCATAGATGATCTGGATGAGGGCATGGAGTCAGTCATCAGCAAGTGTGCAGATGACACCAAGCTGGGGGCAGATGTGGCTGGGTTGGAGGGCAGAAGGGCTCTGCAGCAGGACCTTGACCACCTGCACAGAGGGGCAGAGTCCAAGGGGATGGCTTCAATAGCTCCAAGTGCAGGGTGCTGCACTTTGGCCACAGCAACCCCATGCAGAGATACAGGCTGGGGTCAGAGTGGCTGAGAGCAGCCAGACAGAGAGGGATCTGGGGGTGCTGATTGATACCCACCTGAACATGAGCCAGCAGTGTGCCCAGGTGGCCAAGAGAGCCAGTGGCATCCTGGCCTGCCTCAGGAATGGTGTGGCCAGCAGGAGCAGGGAGGTCATTCTGCCCCTCTACTCTGCACTGGTTAGACCACACCTTGAGTGCTGTGTTCAGTTCTGGGCCCCCCAGTTTAGGAGGGACATTGAGATGCTTGAGCGTGTCCAGAGAAGGGCGACGAGGCTGGGGAGAGGCCTTGAGCACAGCCCTACGAGGAGAGGCTGAGGGAGCTGGGATTGGTTAGCCTGGAGAAGAGGAGGCTCAGGGCAGACCTTATTGCTGTCTGCAACTACCTGAGGGGAGGTTGTGGCCAGGAGGAGGTTGCTCTCTTCTCTCAGGTGGCCAGCACCAGAACAAGAGGACACAGCCTCAGGCTGTGCCAGGGGAGATTTAGGCTGGAGGTGAGGAGAAAGTTCTTCCCTGAGAGAGTCATTGGACACTGGAATGGGCTGCCCGGGGAGGTGGTGGAGTCGCCGTCCCTGGAGCTGTTCAAGGCAGGACTGGACGTGGCACTTGGTGCCATGGTCTGGCCTTGAGCTCTGTGCTAAAGGGTTGGACTTGATGATCTGTGAGGTCTCTTCCAACCTTGCTGATACTGTGATGCTGTGAAAGTTTGGGCTGTTCAGCCTGGAGAGGAGAAGACCCTGGGGAAACCTTAGAGCAGCCTGCCAGTACCTGAAGGATGCTGGGCAAGGACTTTTGACAAGGTCTCTTAGTGACAGTATGGTAGTCAGTGGCTTTGGGATGGCAAAGGGGAGATTGAAAGTGGCTGTTAGGAAGAAGTTGTTTGCAGTGAGGGTGGTGAGACACTGGCACAGGTTGCCCAGGGAGGTTGTGGCTGCTCTCTCCCTGAGGGTGTTCAAGGCCAGGTTGGATGAGGCCTTGAGTGACCTGTTCTAGTGGGAGGTGTCCCTGCCTATGGTGGGGGGTTGGAACTGGCTGAGCTTTAAGGTCCCTTCCAACCTAACTCATTTGACAATTTGACATTTATAGGTGTTACATGTAAAGGAATAGCCCCTGGTTTAAGGAGACCTGCAAGTTGTATAGATCCAAAGCATGGTTCCTTATACCTTGGCTGAGCAGCCTGGCTGCCACTGGCTGTTCAGGTACACACCTGAACACATTTCCCAGTGCAAAACATCTTCAGCCTGTGAAATGCATTGATGCAGCACTGGAGAAATATCCTGGCCTCTATCAGGAACAGTGTGGCCAGCAGCACCAGGACAGTCCTGCCCCTGTACTCAGCACTGGATAAGGCAGACCCTGAGGACTGTGTCCAGTTCTGGGCCCCTCAGTTTAAGAAAGATGTTGAGGTGCTGGAAGGTGTCCAGAGAAGGGCAGCAAGGCTGGTGAGGGGGCTGGAGCACAGCCCTGTGAGGAGAGGCTGAGGGAGCTGGGGGTGTGCAGCCTGCAGAAGAGGAGGCTCAGGGCAGAGCTCATTGCTGTCTGCAGCTGCCTGAAGGGAGGCTGTAGCCAGGTGGGGTTGGGCTCTGCTGCCAGGCAACCAGCAACAGAGCAAGAAGACACAGCCTCAAGCTGCAGCAGGACAAGTTCAGGCTGGATATTAGGAAGAAGTTTATCAGAGCAAGAGTGATTTGCATTGGAATGGGCTGCCTGGGGAGGTGGTGGAGTCCCCATCCCTGGAGGTGTTTCAGAGGAGGCTGCATGAGGCACTTGGTGCCAGGGTTTAGTTAATTAGAAGGTGTTGGGTGCTAGGTTGGACTTGATGATCTCAGAGGTCTTTTCTGACTTGGTTAATTCTGTGATTCTGTAACTCTTAGAGGCCTTATTTTGTTTTCCTGATCAGGAACCTGTTTTCTACATGTGTAGATTAGATACTGGGAACAATTTCTTTGTTGTAAGAGTGGTCAGGGACTGGAATAGGCTGCCCAGGAGGGTGGTAGAGTCCCCATCCCTGTAAGTGTTCAAGAAACCTGTGGCCATGGCACTTAGGGGCATAGTTTAATGGTCAGGGTGGTGCTGGGTTGATGGCTCTGTGATCTTAGAAGGCTCTTCCAAGCAAAACAATTCTGTCATTCTATACATTTAGTGAACCTCTATAATACCAGCAGTCCTGGCATTGGGTGACAGAATGAGAGGACATAGCCTATAAATTGTTAGGTTGGAGATGGGGAACAACTTCTTTGCTGCAAGAGTGGTCAGGGACTGGGACAGGCTGCCCAGGGAGGCAGTGGAGTCTCCATCCCTGGAGGTGTTCAAGAAACCTGTGGATGTTGGGTCATGGTTTAATGGCCATGGTCACGTCAGGTTGTTGGTTACAGTATCCCAGTATCATCAGGGTTGGAAGAGACCTCACAGATCATCAAGTCCAACCCTTTAGCACAGAGCTCAAGGCCAGACCATGGCACCAAGTGCCACGTCCAGTCCTGCCTTGAACAGCTCCAGGGACGGCGACTCCACCACCTCCCCGGGCAGCCCATTCCAGTGTCCAATGACTCTCTCAGGGAAGAACTTTCTCCTCACCTCCAGCCTAAATCTCCCCTGGCACAGCCTGAGGCTGTGTCCTCTCGTTCTGGTGCTGGCCACCTGAGAGAAGAGAGCAACCTCCTCCTGGCCACAACCACCCCTCAGGTAGTTGCAGACAGCAATAAGGTCTGCCCTGAGCCTCCTCTTCTCCAGGCTAACCAATCCCAGCTCCCTCAGCCTCTCCTCGTAGGGCTGTGCTCAAGGCCTCTCCCCAGCCTCGTTGCCCTTCTCTGGACATGCTCAAGCATCTCAATGTCCCTCCTAAACTGGGGGGCCCAGAACTGAACACAGCACTCAAGGTGTGGTCTAAGCAGTGCAGAGTACAGGGGCAGAATGACCTCCCTGCTCCTGCTGACCACACCATTCCTGATGCAGGCCAGGATGCCACTGGCTCTCTTGGCCACCTGGGTACACTGCTGGCTCATGTTCAGGTGGGTATCAATCAGCACCCCCAGATCCCTCTCTGTCTGGCTGCTCTCAGCCACTCTGACCCCAGCCTGTATCTCGGCATGGGGTTGCTGTGGCCAAAGTGCAGCACCTGGCACTTGGAGCTGTTGAGGCTGGAAGAGACTTTTGAGATCACCAAGTCCAACTGCTCCTCTGGTCCATAAGAGCAAATAACACAAAAGATGATGGCATCTCACCTCTGAAAGGACTCTGCAAATACAACTTCACCCTAAGGAGAGTGAAATGAGATCATTGCATGCCTCAACACACACAAAATAATTTGATTTTTTTATGTAGCTCCTTTTAATATCCAAATTATTGCCTTTTTATTCCAGCTGTAATGTTAATAAGTCGTAGCACAGGAAGAGAAGAGCTGCTGCAATTCATGGCTCTTCTGCCTGAAAGTTTCTTATCTCAGCACCTGGATGGCAGAGTTCAGCCTGGCACCAAAGTCTTTGTCATTTAAAATTTAAAATTTAATTGGCAAAAAAAAAAAAAAAAAGTCATAGAATTGTTGAGGTTAGAAATGACCTCTAAGGTCATCAAGTCCAATTTTCTACCCAACACCTCCACAACAGCAGGACCACGTCTCAAAGTGCCACGTCCGTATGTGTTTTGAACACTTCTAGGGATGGGGACTCCACCACCTCCTTGGGCAGCCTGTGCCAATGCCTGAGAACTCCAGCAGCAAAGAAATTCTTGCTGATATCCAACCCAGCCCTCCACTGCTGCGTGTTGAGGCCATTTCCTCCTGTCTGAACACACTGATCTAGGTGTGCTCTTATCCCTTCTGCTTAGACTCATGGAATCATAGAATGGTTTAGGTTGGAAGGGACCTCAAACCTCAGCCAGTTCCAACCTCCTGCCATAGGCAGGGATACCTCCCACTGGAGCAGGTTGCTCAAGGACTCATCCAACCTGACCTTGAACACCTCCAGGGAGGGAGCAGCCACAGCCTCCCTGGGCAACCTGTGCCAGTGTCTCACCACTCTCACTGCAAACAACTTCTTCCTAACAGCCACTTTCAATCTCCCCTCTGCCACTTTAAACCCATTCCTCCTCCTCCTCTCATTACAAGACCTTGTCAATAGTCCCTCCCCAGCCCTCCTGGAGCCCCCTTCATGCACTGTAATGCCCCTGCAGGGTCTCCTGGAAGCCTTCTCTTCTCCAGGCTACAGAGCCCCAACTCTCATAGCCTGTCCTCATAGCAGAGCTGCTGCAGCCCTTTGTGGCTTCTCTGAACTGGCTCCAACAGTTCCATGTCCTTTTTGTGCTGGGGGCTCCAGAACTGCACACAGGACTCCAGGTGGGGTCTCAGGAGAGCAGAGGAAAAGGGCAGAATCCCCTCCCTTGCCCTTTGCCCACACTGCTCTTGCTGCAGCCCAGCACAGGGTTGGCACCAGTGAGGGCACACCTCAAATGCTCTGTTCAGTTTTGAGCACCTCAATAAAATAGAGGCATTGAGGTGCTGGAGAGAGTGCAGAGGAGGGCAAGGAAGATGTTTAGGGTCTGGAGAGTTAATCTGTCAAAGGATGAGTGAAGGAGCTGGGGATGGTTAGTGTGAAACAGAGGAGGCTGAGGGCTGACCTAAAGCTGTCTACAGCTACCAGTGCTGGTCTCTTCTCACAGATAAATAGTGATAGAACAAGAGGGAATGGCCTCAAGCTGCAGCAGAGCAGGTTTAGACTGGACATCAGGAAGAATTGTTTTCCCAGCAGGAGTGGTCAGGGATTGGAATGTGCTGCCCAGGGAGATGGTGGCGTCACCAACCCTGGGTGTGTTCAAAGGTGGTTTGGATGTGATGCTTGCGGCTATGGTTTAGGTTGAAGCTTGTAGAGTAGGGAGCTGGGTTGGAGTTGGGGACACTGAGAGGCTTTGCCAACCTGAACATTGCTGTGATTCTGTCCTGTCATCAGTTACCTGGGAGGATAGGTCAACACTGGCCTCACTCCAACCCCACCTCATCTCTCTAACACAGGCAGCAGCCATTCCTCAGGCATTACTGTGTTTACTCAAAGGACAACGCTGTTAAAATTCCTAGCATGCAGGATTCTCTAATCATGAGTCCATACCTGCCTAATTAGAATGTTCTCATTACAGTAATTAGTCCCTCTCATGAAGGGGTAATCCATTGATCTGTGTTATTTCTATGTTAAGCCTTGAACTGCTGCCCTTCCCAAGATGAAGATCTGTCAGGAATAAAAGGCTAGGAATTAAATGCTGATTGAAGAGATTTCAGGTTCTGGGTGTAATTTTATTAGCAAAAGGTGTTTGTATTAATATTATTCTCCTGTTATTGTACCTTTCACACACACACACCCCCCACACCCCCCCCCCCAGCCTGCTCTGCTTCTCTGTCAAATTAGTATTTCATAGTGTCTGCTTCACATTCCTGCATCAGGAATGGTGTGGCCAGCAGGAGCAGGGAGGTCATTCTGCCCCTGTACTCTGCACTGGTTAGACCACACCTTGAGTGCTGTGTTCACTTCTGGGCCCCCCAGTTTAGGAGGGACATTGAGATGCTTGAGCGTGTCCAGAGAAGGGCAACGAGGCTGGGGAGAGGCCTTGAGCACAGCCCTACGAGGAGAGGCTGAGGGAGCTGGGATTGGTTAGCCTGGAGAAGAGGAGGCTCAGGGCAGACCTTATTGCTGTCTGCAACTACCTGAAGGGTGGTTGTGGCCAGGAGGAGGTTGCTCTCTTCTCTCAGGTGGCCAGCATCAGAACAAGAGGACACAGCCTCAGGCTGCACCAGGGGAGATTTAGGCTGGAGGTGAGGAGAAAGTTCTTCCCTGAGAGAGTCATTGGACACTGGAATGGGCTGCCCGGGGAGGTGGTGGAGTCGCCGTCCCTGGAGCTGTTCAAGGCAGGACTGGACGTGGCACTTGGTGCCATGGTCTGGCCTTGAGCTCTGTGCTAAAGGGTTGGACTTGATGATCTGTGAGGTCTCTTCCAACCCTGATGATACTGGGATACTCTGAATCATCATCAAGCCTAAACCTGTTACAGAGCAAATTTCTTCATCCCTGCTGCCTTGAGTTATTTTCTTTTTGAGATGAATTGACTGCTCCAGCATTGTTGTTGTTCTTTATGCTGGGATAGCAGGAAAGCATTCAGAGTGCTTTCATAATTAATGCAAATTGCAGGCTGTGCTGAGAGGCTGCCGTGCTAGTGATATCTGGGCAATTAGTGAACAACAGTCTTAAATGCACTAAGTCAAATTATCTGTTTCTGGTTGGCAGGGAATAAAACAAAGGCAGCGAAGTTCTACACTGAAGTACTGACAAGCCTCTGGAAAAGGTAGGGGCTGGAACTTACATGGATATGTTTGGTACCTCTCTGGTTTTGGGGTTTTTTGGGGGAGATTATTTTTAGCAGTGCAATTTAGAAGAAAAACAAAAGGTACAGATAGGAAGGACAGTGAGGGGTTGGAGCCTGTCCAGAGCAGGGTAGTGAGGCTGGAGAAGGGCCTGGGCTGTGAAGAGGGGCTCAGGGAGCTGGGGGTGTTGATGCTGGTGAAGAGGAGGCTGAGGGAGACCTCCTTGCTCTCTACAGCTCCTTGCAGGGAGGTTGGAATGAGGAGGAGGCAGCCTCTGCTCCTTGGTGCCAAGGGACAGGAGCAGAGGAGATGGTTCCAAGCTGCCCCAGGGGAGGTTCAGGCTGAATGCTAGAAAATATTTCTTCCCAGAGAGGCTTCTCAGCCCCTGGAATGTTCTGCCCAGGGCAGTGCTGCAGTCCCCATCCCTGGAGGTGTTCAAGCAGCCTGTGGAGCTGGTGCTCAGAGACATGGTTTGCTGTTGGCCCTGCAGGGATGGGTGGATGACTGGACTGGATGAGCTTGGAGATCTCTTCCAACTGGATACATTCTGTGATTCATTGAGATAAAAGGTACCTCAGACACATTGCTTTGGTAGTAAACAACAGCCTGTTGTCTGATGTTTCAGAACCACTCATACACTACAAATCTTTAATAAGAGGCATTGCTAGGAATGTCTTACACTTTAATACACCATTTCCCAATAGCCTTGCAGAAGGAAGAAGAAAATGAGCTAAAATATATATAAAAGCATATATATATATCTCAATATCTACAATATATATAATCTATCTAAGAGCAAACCTCTGAACTGAAGATTGAACATATCCCCTGTAGGAACATTTGCCTGTGTAGGACACATCTGCTATGAGGACAGGCTGAGAGAGTTGGGGCTCTGCAGCCTGGAGAAGAGAAGGCTTCCAGGAGACTTTGGAGAGGATTTCCAGGATCTGAAGGGGGCTCCAGGAGGGCTGAGGAGGGACTATTGACAAGGTCTTGTAGTGTCAGGACAAGGAGGAATGGGTTTAAAGTGGCAGAGGGGGGATTGAAAGTGGATGTTAGGGGGAGGAACTATTGGCAAGGTTTTGTAATGAGAGGAGGAGGAGGAATGGGTTTAAAGTGGCAGAGGGGAGATTGAAAGTGGCTGTTAGGAAGAAGTTGTTTGCAGTGAGGGTGGTGAGACACTGGCACAGGCTGCCCAGGGAGGTTGTGGCTGCTCCTTGGAGGTGTTGAAGGCCAGGTTGGATGAGGCTTGGAGTGCCCTGTTCTGTTGGGAGGTGTCCCTGCCTATGGTGGGGGTTGGAACTGGCTGAAATTGAGAATTAACAAGCAAAAAGTTCTTTCAAAAGAAAAATTGGAATCGTAGAATCACAGAATGGGCTGGGTTGGGAGAGACCTCCAAAGCTCATGCAGTCCAACCCCTGCCTCTACTCTGCCCTGGGGACAACTCATCTTGAGTACTGTGTTCAGTTTTGGGCTCTCCAGTTGAAGAGGGACAGGGATCTGATGGAGAGAGTTCAAGGGAGGGCTCTGAGGATGACTGGGTGACTGCAGCACTGCCTGGTGAGGAGAGGCTGAGGAACAGGGGACTGTTCAGTCTGCAGAGGAGAAGGCTGAGAGGGGAATCTAATAAATGTTTATATCTGAGGGGTGGAGGTCAGGAGCGGGGCAGAGGCTCTGCTCACTGCTGCCTGGGATAGGACAAGGAGCAATGGATGGAAGCTGCAGCACAGGAAGTTCCAGCTCAACACAAGGGGGAACTTCTTTCCTGTAAGGGTCCCAGAGCACTGGCACAGGCTGCCCAGAGAGGCTGTGGAGTCTCCTTCTGTGGAGCCTTTCAAGGCCTGTCTGGATGTGTTCCTGTGTGACCTGAGCTAGATTGTATGGTCCTGCTGTGGCAGGGAGGTTGGACTGGATGATCTCCTTGGGTCCCTTCCAACCTCTGACATCCTGCAAGCCTGTGAGCAGGGCAGTCAGCAGGGACATCCTCAACTACATCAGGTTGCCCAGAGCCCTCTCCAGCCTCACCTTGAATATCTCCAGGGATGAGGACCCAACCACTTCCCTGGGCAACTTGTTCCAGTGTTCCACTACCCTCATGGTGCAGGATTTGTTTCTAGCAAGAACTGATTGTGGGGAGAGAAAAGCACTGTCCTCCTGGAGCCTTGTTTCCCAGGAAGAGTTTTATGCTATTCTTAGTGGAGTTACAGTATCACAGCATCACAGTATCACAGTACCACAGTATCACCAAGGTTGGAAGAGACCTCACAGATCATCAAGTCCAACCCTTTAGCACAGAGCTCAAGGCCAGACCATGGCACCAAGTGCCACGTCCAGTCCTGCCTTGAACAGCTCCAGGGACGGCGACTCCACCACCTCCCCGGGCAGCCCATTCCAGTGTCCAATGACTCTCTCAGGGAAGAACTTTCTCCTCACCTCCAGCCTAAATCTCCCCTGGCACAGCCTGAGGCTGTGTCCTCTTGTTCTGGTGCTGGCCACCTGAGAGAAGAGAGCAACCTCCTCCTGGCCACAACCTCCCCTCAGGTAGTTGCAGACAGCAATAAGGTCTGCCCTGAGCCTCCTCTTCTCCAGGCTAACCAATCCCAGCTCCCTCAGCCTCTCCTCGTAGGGCTGTGCTCAAGGCCTCTCCCCAGCCTCGTTGCCCTTCTCTGGACATGCTCAAGCATCTCAATGTCCCTCCTAAACTGGGGGGCCCAGAACTGAACACAGCACTCAAGGTGAGGTCTAACCAGTGCAGAGTACAGGGGCAGAATGACCTCCCTGCTCCTGCTGGCCACACCATTCCTGAGGCAGGCCAGGATGCCACTGGCTCTCTTGGCCACCTGGGCACACTGCTGGCTCATGTTCAGGTGGGTATCAATCAGCACCCCCAGATCCCTCTCTGTCTGGCTGCTCTCAGCCACTCCGACCCCAGCCTGTATCTCTGCATGGGGTTGCTGTGGCCAAAGTGCAGCAACCTGCAACACAAACAGGTGTTTGGGGGGAAAAATTGCTTTAGTTTCATGATAGTATTGTTACAGAACACCTCAGTACCTTCAAGAGAGGTTTCCATGTAATATACCTGGGAAAAAAAGAATCACAGACTCACAGAAACATTTAGATAGGAAAAGCCCCTCAAGATCATCACACCTAACCTAGAACCCTACTCTGTAAGGTTCACCCTAAAGCAGAGCTCCAGCACCACTTCCAAACCACCTTTAAACACAGCCAGGGTTGCTGACTCCACCACCTCCCTGGGTAGCTCATTCCAATGCCTGACCACTCTCTCCAGGAAAAGCTTCTTAATGTCCAATCTAAACCTACCCAGTGGCAGCTTGAGGCCATTCCCTCTTGTTCTGTCACTCATGCCCTCTGAGAAGAGCCCAGCACCAACCTCTCCACAAGGTGCTTTCAGGTAGCTGCAGACAGCAATGAGGTCTGCCCTCAGCCTCCTCTGTTTCACACTAACCAGCCCCAGCTCCTTCAGTTGCTCTTGTAAAGAGTTTAGTTGAATTCTTTCCTACTTTTGCCTTGCAAACACAGGAATGATGGGCTAATTCCCATGGAAACAGAGGGAGAAAAGCCCCAGCTTTAGAGACACCTGACAAAAATAAGTTGTCAGTTTGCTGTCTCTACATGATTTGAACATTGCCCCAAACAAAATGTATTTCATTGAGTGGTTGCCTCACATGGAAACAGAATTACTCAAAGGGGACAGGAATAGAAAATGATGGAATCAGGAAAGTTGGGAAAGACCTTTAGGATCATCAAGTCCAACTGTCAGCATAACACCACCAGGCCTGGCAAAGCTTGTCCCCAAGTGCAGTGCCTGCACATGACTAGGATAGACTCTAGCTGGAAATAGGAAGAAATTCTTTGCAGTGAGGGTGGTGAGACACTGGCACAGGTTGCCCAGGGAGGCTGTGGATGCTCCCTCCCTTAAAGGTATTCAAGGCCAGGTTAGATGGGGCCCTGAGTAGTCAGAAGATGTCCCTGCCAATGGCAAGGGGAGATTGGAGCTAGATGATCTTTTAGGTCACTTCCAACCCAAACCCCTCCATGAATTTCAGAAAAGACAAAGATAGCAGCAAGGCAATAGTGCAGCCTATAGCAATATAAAGCAGGGTGCAAATATGACTTTGTCAAACTCCAGTGTGCTGTAATGGGACTAAAGATGATATTTATGATTAGCTCTGGAGTTATGCCACAGAGAAATCAGCATGGCCACCCTCAGACATCTATTTCTGCAGACCTTTTCCTCTATGGTATCATAAATGCTACTGCATCCAGTTCTGGGCTCCCCACTTCAAGAGGGACAGGGATCTGCGGGAGAGAGTCCAAGGCAGAGCTGCAAGGATGCTGAAGGGCCTGGAGCACTGCCTGGTGAGGAGAGGCTGAGAGCCCTGGGGCTGTTCAGGCTGCAGAGGAGAAGGCTGAGAGGGAGCTGAGCAATGTCTGTCAAGAGCTGAGGGCTGGGGGTCAGGAAGGAAGGCACAGGGACAGCCTCTGCTCACTTGTGCCCTGCCATAGGCCAAGGGCAAGGGATGGAAACTGCAGCACAGGAAGCTGCAGCTCAAGAGGAGGAAGAACTTCTTTGCTGTAAGGGTGAGAGAGCAGTGGCACAGGCTGCCCAGAGAGGTTGTGCAGTCTCCTTGTCTGGAGCCTTTGCAGCCCTGTCTGGATGTGTTCCTGTGCCACCTGTGCTGGATTCTCTGCTCCTGCTCTGGCACGGGGGTGGATGTGGACCTGAAGCTCTCCAGAGGTCCCTTCCAACCCTTAGCATCCTGTGATCCTGTCAGTTCCAGCTCTCTTTGGTTTTGCAATTGGAAGAGTTGGTAGTGCCTTGATAGCTGAATTCTTTATAGCCACACCAACACATTCATGCCAGAGGGCCATGGTGAGCCCTGCTTATCACGGCCTGGGCAGCTCTTCTTGCAGCCTGTGTTCCCTGCTGTAGTAGCTCACCTCTCCTATCCTTGTGTGTCACAGAGGGGTATTCTGCCACCCACGCCGGGTTTGGCGGAGGGCAGAAATTAATTGGGGTGAGATGGCAACACTCTGTGCTGGGTTAGGAACTGGCTGGAGGGCTGGACCCAGAGAGTGGTGGTGAATGGTGCCACATCCAGCTGGCAGCTGTCACTAGTGGTGTCCCTCAGGGATCAGTGCTGGGCCCCATCCTCTTTAACATCTTCACAGATGACCTGGATGAGGGCATGGAGTCAGTCATCAGCAAGTGTGCAGATGACACCAAGCTGGGGGCAGATGTGGCTGGGTTGGAGGGCAGAAGGGCTCTGCAGCAGGACCTTGACCGCCTGCACAGATGGGCAGAGTCCAAGGGGATGGCTTCAATAGCTCCAAGTGCAGGGTGCTGCACTTTGGCCACAGCAACCCCATGCAGAGATACAGGCTGGGGTCAGAGTGGCTGGAGAGCAGCCAGACAGAGAGGGATCTGGGGGTGCTAATTGATACCCACCTGAACATGAGCCAGCAGTGTGCCCAGGTGGCCAAGAGAGCCAGTGGCATCCTGGCCTGCATCAGGAATGGTGTGGCCAGCAGGAGCAGGGAGGTCATTCTGCCCCTGTACTCTGCACTGCTTAGACCTCACCTTGAGTGCTGTGTTCAGTTCTGGGCCCCCCAGTTTAGGAGGGACATTGAGATACTTGAGCGTGTCCAGAGAAGGGCGACGAGGCTGGGGAGAGGCCTTGAGCACAGCCCTACGAGGAGAGGCTGAGGGAGCTGGGATTGGTTAGCCTGGAGAAGAGGAGGCTCAGGGCAGACCTTATTGCTGTCTACAGCTACCTGAGGGGTGGTTGTGGCCAGGAGGAGGTTGCTCTCTTCTCTCAGGTGGCCAGCACCAGAACAAGAGGACACAGCCTCAGGCTGCGCCAGGGGAGATTTAGGCTGGAGGTGAGGAGAAAGTTCTTCCCTGAGAGAGTCATTGGACACTGGAATGGGCTGCCCGGGGAGGTGGTGGAGTCGCCGTCCCTGGGGCTGTTCAAGGCAGGACTGGACGTGGCACTTGGTGCCATGGTCTGGCCTTGAGCTCTGTGCTAAAGGGTTGGACTTGATGATCTGTGAGGTCTCTTCCAACCCTGATGATACTGTGATACTGTGGTACTGTGTGATAATGATCTGTAAAAATAGATATTTATTAAACTCAGTATTCTGAACTCTGCCACCCCCAACCACTGTATGTTAATATGAAAAGGATCTACACGGTCATGAAAACATTCTAGGGTAAATATCTACAGTGACTTATTAGTAAGTAGCAAACATTCAAACTGTAAACAGAGAGAGGAGTTTTCCCCATGGCAAATACTGCTTGGGGTCTGTACGCTCTTCGTCCAGCAGAGAGGGCTGGAACTGCTTCTGCTCCATGGCAGAGACAACAGATATTACAGAGGCATTAAAGCTTTTACTCACAACTTGTGTTAAATCAATGATCACCCTCCGGGGCTACATCGCAGCCTATGCCAGTGTCCAGACTTCAGGGGAGCTTTGCCCATGGACTTTGAGGCTGGAATCCTCCCAGCTTGAGGGGAAAGGATGAATCTTCCCAGCTTCTGGGGAAATGACTGTCTCTGACCTTGTTGTCCTAGCAAAGGATGCAATCTCTGCCTTTGTGCTGCTGGCTTCTTCTGGATGCTGTGCCCAGGGATACGTAGGCAGGATCTCAGGTGCAGGAGGAGAGTATTGTGCTGTCTCTGGTATAGTTGTGCACGGCTAGCAGGCTGTGTGTGTGTGCACACAATGCAGAGTCTGCTTCCTGGTTCTCTCAGCGGCAGTGGCGCTTACCAGGCAGTGATAGGCAGCGAGCACGCAGGTGTGCGCAGCTGCTGGGAGTCTGAGCTCCGTAGGTAAAGCAGTGCAGGATCTGGTCCTGATAGCACAGTGGTGTGCAGATGTGCACAGCTGGCTGGAGACTATAGGCTCCTCATATATATATATATATAGGGAGGCTCAACTGATCTCTGCTACTAAGGTATGCAGGCAGGAGAGCTGCAAGCTGGAAGTGGGTCAGAGCATGAGGGTTTGAGCCTCTGAGCATCGGAGCTATGCAATGGAGTCCGAGCGTGGGGGGCTGAGCGCAGGTCTGAGTGGTTGAGCTAGCAAGGTAATGTCCGAGCATGGTGTTTGCCTGTGCACCCCTATTTGTTGAACGTGGGGCGAGTTGAATGGGCCCTTTGGCCACTAGAATGACCAATCAGGTTGGCAGTCAGCCAAACCTTACCATAATAGGCAAATGCCACTTGCCTGGACAAAGCTGGTGAGGAGCCTGGAACACAAACCCTGTGAGGAGAGGCTGAGGGAGCTGGGGGTGTGCAGCCTGCAGAAGAGGAGGCTCAGGGCAGAGCTCATTGCTGGCTACAACTACCTGAAGGGAGGCTGTAGCCAGGTGGGGGTTGGTCTCTTCTCCCAGGCAAGCAGCAACAGAACAAGGGGACACAGTCTCAAGTTGTGCCAGCAGAGGTCTAGGCTGGATGTTAGAAGGAAGTTCTTCCTAGAGAGAGTGATTGGCATTGGAATGGGCTGCCCAGGGAGGTGCTGGAGTCACTGTGCCTGGAGGTGTTGAGGCAAAGCCTGGATGAGGCACTTAGTGCCATGGTCTGGTTGAGTGGCTAGGGCTGGGTGCTAGGTTGGACTGGATGATCTTGGAGGTCTCTTTCAACCTGGTTGATTCTATGACTCTAAGCCTATTTTTGGGCCTACAAGCCCTCCACCACACTGTGTTGGCAGTGTATTACCATTTCCAAAGACACGAGTAGATGCCCTTTGTGCCTCTGAGAGCAGGAGCCTCTAGAAGCAATTCCACTAATAGGAAAGCTTCTCTGTGACTTTGTTTTCATTTTCAGCAGGGATAATTATATTAACAAATGACAGCGATAAAAGACAAAGAAGAATCATTTTGTGTGGGGAAAAGTGCAGCTTAGTCAGAAATGAAAAGCATCTTATTCAGTGCACAGGTGGATAAAAGCAGTGCTCATTGCTGCCTTTATTATGCTTTAAATAATTTATCAGCTCTGCCTCGTATTTATTGATTCTCCAAGCGTGCAGGAGGAGAAGGAACTGAGAACATTTGATGCACTTTCCTCCAGTTTTTATCAAGTTCAGGGTAGACCTGAGTCATAATTTCACATCCTGGAAGCAAATGATGCTTGGCCCTTCTTTCCAATGAGTATGTCACAGAATCACAGAATTAACCAGATTGGAAAAGACCTTTGTGATTATCCAGTCCAACCTAGCACCCAACACCTTCTAATTAACTAAACCCTAGCAGCAAGAGCCTCATGCAGCCTCCTCTGAAACACCTCCAGGGATGGGGACTCCACCACCTCCCCAGGCAGCCCATTCCAATGCCAATCACTCTTGCTCTGATAAACTTCTTCCTAACATCCAGCCTGAACCTGCCCTGCTGCAGCTTGAGGCTGTGACCTCTTGTTCTGTCCCTGGCTGCCTGGCAGAAGAGACCAACCCCACCTGGCTGCAGCCTCCCTGCAGGTAGTTGTAGACAGCAATAAGCTCTGCCCTGAGCCTCCTCTGCTGCAGGCTGCACACCCCCAGCTCCCTCAGCCTCTCCTCCCAGGGCTGTGCTCTGCTCCAGGCCCCTCACCAGCCTTGCTGCCCTTCTCTGGACACATTTCAGCATCTTTCTTAAACTGAGGGGCCCAGAGCTGGACACAGGACTCAAGGTGTGGCCCTAACCAGTACTGAGTATAGTTCTGTGCAGAGGTTTAGTTACCTTCTGCAGCACTGTGGAAGATTTCTGCTGTGTTCTGTGTGTATCATCATCATCATCATCATGACAGAAATAAAGAGGCAGCAAGATGGCACTTTTCTCAGTCTGCAGAAAACACAACCTAGATTCAGAGAGTAAAGCCTTGCTAAGCCCAGTGCAGTTCTGCATCTGCTGAGAGCTGGCTTGGACAACAGCAGGCTCAGCCATCACCTGAGGAAAGTTTAGGCTTGGAAGACCTGAAGCTGAAAAGTGGCTTAGTTTTAAGCCATATTATTGCTCCCTCACTACTGCAAATTGCAGCTCTGTGCGTGGAGTGCCAATTTGGGTTCAAAGAAACCAGGTAGCACATCAAAAGCAGCGTAGCCATAGCAGCACAGCACTTGGCACAGGGAAAGTCATCTTGGTAAGCAGCTTATTTCAAGGTAAGGGAAATACAAAGAAGGCTCTCTCTGCTGCTGCACAATCCACCAAGAAGATGCTCCTTGTGCTGAGTCGATATTGTAGCTGAAATTGTTTTCTGTAGGACTGGGGTTCTGATGAGTTACAGCAGCTGCTGAGTGCTGCTGAACCAGTGGCCCCCAGCATCCTTACTGCTGAAGACTGTGAGCTGGCTGTGACACCTGCTTAGCTGATATAGTTGAGATGCTTTGTGTTGGATGAGGTTGGGAGTATTTGCCCCATTAAGAGTTAAAATGCCCCTTCCTGGAACCTTTTAATAGGGAGAAAAATATTTCCTCTAAAAAAAGAACACCCAACCAAACAAAAAAACCCAAACAAATAAACAAACCACCAAAGAAACCCAAAAACTGTTTCCATCACCTCCCTGTACATCTTTGCTATCCTGGCATTGAAAAAAAAAGTCTAATCTGAGAACTTTAGAGATTGGTTTCAGCTCAACAGGAGGAAACAGTGTGGCCAGCACGGAGGGTATGTGACTGTGCCACTCTACTCAACACCTCCAATCCTGGGGACATTTCTGGGGCTCTTAATTACAAGAAGAACACTGAGGTGCTGGAGCGTGTCCAGAGAAGGGCAACGAAGGGTGAAGGGCCTTGAGCACAAGTCCTGTGTGTAATGACTGAGGGAACTGTCTACAGCTACCTGAGGGGTGGTTGTGGCCAGGGGGAGGTTGCTCTCTTCTCTCAGGTGGCCAGCACCAGAACAAGAGGACACAGCCTCAGGCTGTGCCAGGGGAGATTTAGGCTGGAGGTGAGGAGAAAGTTCTTCCCTGAGAGAGTCATTGGACACTGGAATGGGCTGCCCGGGGAGGTGGTGGAGTCGCCGTCCCTGGAGCTGTTCAAGGCAGGACTGGACGTGGCACTTGGTGCCATGGTCTGGCCTTGAGCTCTGTGCTAAAGGGTTGGACTTGATGATCTGTGAGGTCTCTTCCAACCTTGGTGATACTGTGATACTGTGATAACTGGGGTTGTTCAGTCTGGAGAAGAAGAGACTGACTGGACACCTCACCACCCTCTACAACCACTTCAAAGGAGGCTGAAGCTGAGTGGGGGTTGGTCTCTTCTCAACGAGTGACAGGACAAGAGGAAATGGCCTTGAGTTGTGCCAAGGGAGGTCCAAGTTAAATATTGTGACAAGTATCTTCACAGGGAGGGTTCTCAGGCACTGGAGCAGGCTGCCCAGGCAGGTGATGGAGTCATCATCCCTGGAGGGACTTCAAAACTGTGTGGATGTGGTGCTGAGGGAGGTGGTTTAGTGGTCATAGCTCAGCAGTAGTGGTGGAGTTATGGGCTCTAGGCCAGTTGGTTGGATTTGATGATCTCTTTTCAGTGGTCAGCAGCAAAAGGATAAGGAGCAATGGCTACAAACTGGAACAGAGAAGGCTTCAGGGCTTCAGGTCAACAGGAGGAGAAACTTGTTTAGAGTGAGGCTGCCAGAGCCCTGGAGCAGGCTGCCCAGAGAGGTTGTGGAGTCTCCTGCTCTGGAGCCTTTCCAAACCCACCTGGATGCATTCCTGTGTGGACTACTCTGAGTGATGCTGCTTTTGGCAGGGGGGTTGGACAGGATGATCTCTGGAGGTCCCTGCCAACCTCTAATTTTCTGTGATTCTGTGTCACTGGGAGGCCCCTTCCCTAAAACTCCATTTTTTTAGGTCAAAATAAGCCAAAAGGCATCCAGAAAGATTTTCTCTTATTATGAGCACTAAAAAGAAAAGACACAAAGCTGCTCTCTTAGCTGCTCCTCACTGAATGGATGGTGAAGGCTGAGCTGAAAGCAGAGAATTAATTTAACAGATTCTATTACCAATCATCTTTATATGTGGATGGCTCAGCTCCTGATCAATTTAACAGATTCTATTACCAATCATCCTTAAATGTGGATGGCTCAGCTCCTGATCTTTTTCTTCCTTGCTTTCCTGTTCCATGAGAGCCCTTTTGAACTTTATTGTGATATCATCCCATGTGCTGCCCCATCCCTGGAAGTGTCCAAGTCCAAGCTGGGATGGGAGTTTAAGCAGTCTGGTCTAGTAGAAGGTGTCCTTGCTATGACAGGGGCTATTGGAACTAGATGAGCTTTGAGGTCCCTTCCAGCTCAGAGCATTCTGTGATTCTATGATGACTTTTCCATTTAGGTCAGTGACCCTGTAGTTATTCCTGAGTCAACCAAGATTCAGGATATTCTGGGGGGGGAGGTCAGAGTGTATTGTAGAGAAGATCACAGAGAAGGATTCACAACAGAAGAACATTAATCTTTCATACAGGTTTTTTTGATTTGGTTTTGTTTTTAATGATCCAAGTTGCTAAGCATCACATTTGGAGACTTAGGTGTAAATCCCATGTTTTCCATTTTAATTATTTGGATTTTGTTCTGCTTTCTCTCTCTTGAGTGAGAAGAATAAAAATCAGCCTAAGCTTTGTCTGTCATTTATGTAAAGACAGGCTGAAGGAGCTGGAGGTGTTCAGTCTGTAGAAGAAGTCTAGGGAGACCTACTAGCAGCCTGCCAGCACCTGAAGGGGGTTGCAAGGAGGATAGACTGTTTGCAAAGGTCTGTGGTGATAGGACAAGGGGCAGTGGCTTCAAACTAGAGAAGAGTAGATGCAGATTGGATATTAGGAAGAAGTTCTGGGTAGTAAAACACTGCAACAGGTAGCCCAGGGAGGTGGTTGGGTTCCCATCCCTGGAGGTATTCAGGATGAGGCTATACATGGCTCTGGGCAGCCTGCTCTAGCTGAGGATGTCCCTGCTGACTGCAGAGGACTGGATGAGCTTTGGAAGTCTCTTCCAACTCAAAACATTCTGTGATTCCATTTTTTTCTTTAGAAAACACTTTTTGTTTCTAAACTCTATGTTATAACCTCAGAGGTCAAGGTAAGACACATCAAACCAATGCTCAGTATGAGGGTGATGGAACACTGGAAGAGGTTGCACAGAGAGGTGGAAGTCCCATCCCTAGAACCACTCTAGGGGCTCTAGTTGCAGATGTCCCCTGCTGACTGCAGGAGGGTTGGACTTGGTGAGCCTAGGAGGTCTCTTCCAACCCAAAACATTCCATGATGCTGTGACTCCAGTTTTACTCTAGAAAACACTTTTTTGTTTCTAAACTCTATGTTATATCCTCAAAGGTCAAGTTAAGACACATCAAACCAATGCTCAGTATGAGGGTGATGGAACACTGGAAGAGGTTGCACAGAGAGGTGGAAGTCCCATCCCTAGAACCACTCTAAGGGCTCTAGTTGCAGATGTCCCCTGCTGACTGCAGGAGGGTTGGACTTGGTGAGCCTAGGAGGTCTCTTCCAACCCAAAACATTCCATGATCCTGTGACTCCAGTTTTCCTTTAGAAAACACTTTTTGTTTCTAAACTCTGTGTTATAACCTCAAAGGTCAAGTTAAGACACATCAAACCAATGCTCAGTATGAGGGTGATGGAACACTGGAAGAGGTTGCACAGAGAGGTGGAAGTCCCATCCCTAGAACCACTCTAGGGGCTCTAGTTGCAGATGTCCCCTGCTGACTGCAGGAGGGTTGGACTGCCTGAGTTTTGGAGATCCCTTCCAACCCAAACTATTCCACAGTTCTCTGATTCTCAGAGGCTGCAAAGTCACTGCTGAAAGCTGCAGATTGACGGCAGAGCAGTAAATTTGAACTTCAAAGTGGATTTCCTCCTCTTCAATCCCTCCCTGGATACACTGTCTACATGGAGACAAATAAGAAAAGGCTGGGAAAGCAGCCACAGCTGTGCCTTTTTGGTAGGGACAATCCACTTGTATTGCTGTTGCCTGCAAAGAGAAGTCAGAGCTTGGTGTCACACAGTATGACAGTATCATCAGGGTTGGAAGAGACCTCACAGATCATCCAGTCCAACCCTTTAGCACAGAGCTCAAGGCCAGACCATGGCACCAAGTGCCACGTCCAGTCCTGCCTTGAACAGCTCCAGGGACGGCGACTCCACCACCTCCCCGGGCAGCCCATTCCAGTGTCCAATGACTCTCTCAGGGAAGAACTTTCTCCTCACCTCCAGCCTAAATCTCCCCTGGCACAGCCTGAGGCTGTGTCCTCTTGTTCTGGTGCTGGCCACCTGAGAGAAGAGAGCAACCTCCTCCTGGCCACAACCTCCCCTCAGGTAGTTGCAGACAGCAATAAGGTCTGCCCTGAGCCTCCTCTTCTCCAGGCTAACCAATCCCAGCTCCCTCAGCCTCTCCTCGTAGGGCTGTGCTCAAGGCCTCTCCCCAGCCTCGTTGCCCTTCTCTGGACACGCTCAAGCATCTCAATGTCCCTCCTAAACTGGGGGGCCCAGAACTGAACACAGCACTCAAGGTGAGGTCTAAGCAGTGCAGAGTACAGGGGCAGAATGACCTCCCTGCTCCTGCTGGCCACACCATGCCTGATGCAGGCCAGGATGCCACTGGCTCTCTTGGCCACCTGGGCACACTGCTGGCTCATGTTCAGGTGGGTATCAATCAGCACCCCCAGATCCCTTTCTGTCTGGCTGCTCTCAGCCACTCTGACCCCAGCCTGTATCTCTGCATGGGGTTGCTGTGGCCAAAGTGCAGCACCCTGCACTTGGAGCTATTGAAGCCATCCCCTTGGACTCTGCCCATCTGTGCAGGTGGTCAAGGTCCTGCTGCAGAGCCCTTCTGCCCTCCAACCCAGCCACATCTGCCCCCAGCTTGGTGTCATCTGCACCCTTGCTGATGACTGACTCCATGCCCTCATCCAGATCATCTATGAAGATGTTAAAGAGGATGGGGCCCAGCACTGATCCCTGAGGGACACCACTAGTGACAGCTGCCAGCTGGATGTGGCACCATTCACCACCACTCTCTGGGCTCAGCCCTCCAGCCAGTTCCTAACCCAGCACAGAGTGTTGCCATCCAAGCCATGGGCTGACAGCTTAGCCAGCAGTTTGATGTGGGGGACAGTGTCAAAGGCCTTGCTGCAGTCCAGACAGAGCACATCCACAGGCCTCCCCACATCCACCAAGCAGTCACCTGAGCATAGAAGGAGATCAGGTTGGAGAGGCAGGATCTGCCCTTCCTAAACCCATGCTGGCTGCACCTGAGCCCTTTGCCATCCCTCAGGTGCACTCTTATCACCCCCAAGCTAACCTGCTCCGTCAGTCACTCAAATAATTTCACTAGCCAGGCTGCCAGCTCATAAGTCAATCCTCCTGACACCATATTTAAAGCAGCTTTTCATTTTGTTTAATAAAGAGCTGATTTTTTTTTTGGGGGGGGTGTGTGTTTTCTTTTTCTTTTTTTGGTGGTTTTAGGAAGCCCCTAAAAAAGCAGAGGCAGTTTTTTTAGCCCTGACTCACAGTGGTTTGTTGATTTGGTTTTGTTTGGTTTGTGAAGTTAATGAATTTTTTACATGGCTTAACCTTTTCCCAGGGCTTTTAATTGTTCCTCCACGTCACCTACGTGTTTCTTTGCTGTGTGCTTCTAGAGTGAACTGCCAACAAATGGTATTTGTGCAGCTCTCTCTGATAATTAAAACAAACTCAGACAGGGCCATTAATTTATTTGAACAAGATGATGGCTGTCAGGTTTCTTCTTTTTTGTCTTTTTTCCCCCTTGTGATAGCATCCTGGGAAGCACAAACCCCCTTCTAAATTAAGTTCTTAATTAATAACTGAGAGAGAGAGAGGAAATGGTGATACCAAACCTTCCAGGCCTCTACACCAACTTGCTGACTGATCTGGAGTGGCATTTCAGATGTGTCCCTGGCTGCTTTTCACCATGTGGCAGTTTTCCATCCCAAAGTGGAAACTTGCTGACAGAGAAGTGCAGAGTTTGCATCCAGCTGGGAAGTGAGTGGAATCCTTCAGGTAGTCTGGGCTGGTGTGGATGTCTGTGACACTGGGATCATGGAATCATAGAATCACAGAATGGTTTAGATTGGAAAGGACCTCAGCCAGTTCCATAGGCAGGGACACCTCCCCATAGAACAGGTCACTCAAGGCCTTATCCAGTCTGGCTTTGAGCACATCCAGGGTGTGATCTTTGATCACATTCTGTGATGCTGTGATCCAGAACCTCCCTGGGCAACCTGTGCCAGTGCCTCACCACCTTCACTGCAAACAACTTCTTCCTAACAGCCACTTTCAAACTCTCCACTTTAAACCTGGCATTGCAAGACCTTGTCAGTAGTCCCTCCCCAGCCCTCCTGTAGTCCTGGAAGGCCACTCCAAGGTCTCCTAGAAGCCTTCTCTTCTCCAGGCTGCAGAGCCCCAACTCTTGTAGCCTGTGCTCATAGCAGAGCTGCTGCAGCCCTCTGAGTATCTTTGTGGCCTCCTCTGGACTGGCTCCAACAGTTCCATGTCCTTCTTGTGCTGGGGGCTCCAGAACTGCACACAGCACTCCAGGTGGGGTCTCAGGAGAGGAGAGCAAAGGGGCAGAATCCCCTCCCCTGCCCTGCTGCCCACACTGCTCTTGCTGCAGCCCAGCACACGCTTGCTGTCTGGGCTGTACATGCACACTGCTGTGTATGGCTGAGTGTGGCTTCTGTATCTGATTTGCTGTGGATTAGTGATGTAGAACCAGAGAATATTGGAATTGTTGTGCTTGGAAGAGACCTCTGAGATCACAGAATCACAGAAATTTACGGGTTGGCAGGGACCAAGAAGGCCATTAGGAGCATTAGCAATGGTGTGGCCAGCAGGAATAGAGAAGTTACTGTGTCCCCCTATACTCAGTACACACTTTGAGTGCTTGCTTCAGTTTTTGGGGCTCTCACTCCAGGAAAGACATTGAGGTGCCAGGGAAGGGCAACAAACCTGGAGAGGAGCAGCTGAGTGAACTGGGGGTGTTTAGTCTGGAGAAAAGGAGGCTGAGAGGAGACCTCATTGCTCTCTGTGACTCCCTGCAAGGAGGTTGGAGTGAGGTGGAGGAGCAAGTGACAGGAGGAGAGAAAATGGCCTCAAGTTACACTTCATTTCCCCTGTACTCAGCACTGGTCAGACCACACCTTGAGTGCTGTGTCCAGTTCTGGGCCCCTCAATTCAAGAGAGATGTTGAGGTGCTGGAACATGTCCAGAGAAGGGCAACGAAGCTGGTGAGGGGCCTGGAGCACAAATCCTATGAGGAGAGGCTGAGGGAGCTGGGCCTGTTTAGCCTGGAGAAGAGGAGGCTCAGAGGTGATCTTATTACTGTCTACAACTACCTGAAGGGAGGCTGTAGCCAGGTGGGGTTGGCCTCTTCTCCCAGGCAACCAGCAATAGAACAAGGGGACACAGTCTCAAGTTGTGCCAGGGCAGGTCTAGGCTGGATGTTAGGAGGAAGTTGTTGGCAGAGAGAGTGATTGGCATTGGAATGGGCTGCCCAGGGAGGTGGTGGAGGCACTGTGCCTGGAGGTGTTGAAGCAAAGCCTGGCTGAGGCACTTAGTGCCATGGTCTGGTTGAGTGGCCAGGGCTGGGTGCTAGGTTGGACTGGATGAGCTTGGAGGTCTCTTCCAACCCTGATGATACTGTGATACTGTGATACTGTATTTGGGATGTCTAAACACTCTTCTTGTGTTCCTAAGCCTGGCAAGACCTAAAGATTGAAACTATCAGCTGTAGGTAAAGGGAAACTAAGTGTAGCAGCTGGGCTTCATGAAAAACAGCTTTCCTAGAGCTTTCTCATTTAACCAGGAGTGCTTTTGGCTAGGGAGCATATGGTCCTGTTGATGTGAATGCAGGCATGTGCTGTCATGCTCATTTGGAGTACATCCTCATGCCAAGGTCAAAATGAACATCTTTAAATCAAAAGCAACAGCCCTCAGGCACTCAGTAATGATCTTTGAACAACCACCACCACCAGGCAATCCTTTGCTGCTCAATCAGTAAAGCAATAGTCCTGTGCCGAGGTATTAGCACTTATGGAGTTGAGGAAAAGGGACAGAGAAAGTTCCTGGGCAAGTTTTACATCTCATGGCTCCTGATTATAGACCTGTACTAAGCCTATTGGTCTTTAGTCACTTCATATTGATTTTCTGATAGGCATCCTGGCCTGGAGCAGGAGTGAGGTGACCAGCAGGACCAGGGAAGTGATTGTCCCTCTCTTCTCAGCACTGGTGAGGCCACACCTTGAGTACTGTGTCCCTCACAACACAGGAGAGGTGTTGGAGCAGGTCCAGAGAGGGAGCAACAAAGCTGGTGAAGGGTCTGGAGAGCTTGGAGGTCTCTTCCAACCTGGTTGATTCTATGATTCTAAGAGGGTTTGGTCAGGAGTGGCTGAGGGAACTAGGGTTATCTAGTCTGGAGAAGAGGAGGCTGAGGGAATCAGAGAATCACAGAAGGTTAGGGGCTGGAAGGGACCTCCAAAGCTCATCAAGTCCAGAGCAGGAGCACCTAGAGCAGATCACATAGAAAAAGATCCAGGCAGGTCTTGAATATCTCCAGAGAGGGAGACTCCAGTATCTCCCTGGGCAGCCCCTTCCAGGCTTCTGTCACCCTCACTGTGAAAAAATTCCTCTTCATGTTTCCATGGAAGATCTTACTGCTCTCTACAGCTCCTTGAAGGGAGGTTAGAGTGGGCTGAGGGGTTGGTCTCTTCTCCCAGGTAACAAGTGACAGGACAAGATAAAATGAACTCAAGTTGTCCCAGGAGAGGTTTAGGTTGGATATTAGAGGAAACCTCTTGACTCAGAACACTGGAAGAGGCCAGTGAAGGAGGTGGTTGAATCCTCATCCCTGGAGGTGTTTCAGAAACGTGATGCTAAGGGATGTGGTTTAGCACCACACTTAGCAGAATTAGACAGTGTTGTGCTCAGTGACCTTCGAGGTCCTTGCCCTTTTTGTTGCACCATGTTCAAGTAAACACCCTTGACAAGGAAGGCACAAGAGCAGAGCTCTGAATTCCATTCAAGTTTTCCTCAACCTGTGGGATGGCTTTAAAATTTGATGATCAGTGTTTGCTTCATCTGAAGGGTTTGGTTTGAATTTGAAAGTCAAATGAAATTAGAGATCTGTACAGATCTTGCTCTGAAAATAAAATATCAACTCAGTTTGCAGCACAGCAAATGGTGAGGAAGAATGAAAACCAGAAAGGCAGAACAGAGGAAAGAGGAAGAAAGGAAGCAGGGAATGAACTGAGGGTTCAGATTTTGACATGCACAGCTATTATTTCTCCTGCAGTTTGAAACTGATCCTTCACTTCTACCCAGATTCCCCTTGTCTTTGAGGAAGATGTTAAGAGGTCAACTCTGTGCTGCAGAGAGAATCATAGAATGGCTTCAGCTGGAAAAGACTTCTGAGATCCTTGTGGCAAACCATTCCCAAACTCTGCCAAGTCTACTGCTAAACCATGGCACTCAGCACCAGGTCTCTGCAGCTCTTAGGCTCCACAGGGCCAATGCCATTCAGGGGTGGAATAGAAGGGCTGTGGTTAGTAGGTTGAGAGAGGTTCTACTCCCCCTCTACTCTGCTCTGGTAAGGCCACATCTGGAATATTGTGTCCAGTTCTGGGCCCCCCAGTTCAGGAGGGACATGGAACTGCTTGAGAGACTCCAGTGCAGAGCCACAAAGATGCTAAAGGGAATGGAACATCTCTGTTAGGAGAGCCTGAGGGAGCTGTGGCTGTGCTGCTGGGAGGAGACTTGAGAGGTGATTTCACCAATGGTGATAAAGATGTGCAGGGTGAGTGGGCAGAGGCTGGAGCCAGGCTCTGCTGGGTGATGCCCAGTGGCAGCACAAGGGGCAGTGGTGGAAGCTGAGGCATAGGAAGTGCCATGGAAACAGGAGGAGGAATTTTTTCCCTATGAGGGTGACAGAAGCCTGGAAGAGGCTGCCATGGGAGGTTGTGGAGTTTCCCTCCCTGGAGATATTCATAGACCTGCCTGGATATGTACCTGTGACCTGTTCTAGATGCTCCTGCTGTGGCAGGGGGGTTGGACTGGATGAGCTTTGGAGGTCACTTCCAGTCCCTGACATTGTGTGATTCTGTTTGACCTTGGGAAGGTATTGGATGAAATTGGATGATAGGCCAAAGGAGAGGGTGGCACACTACAGGATATTACATTTCACAGACTAGTCAGGCATCGTGGTCATCATCAACATGAAAGAAAATCATCTTGGGTTTTTAGTAAGGTAGTGACACTTTGAGACAGGGCTGCATCTGTCACTAGATCTGTGCAGTACAGGCTGATTGGAGGCGAGTGCTGTGAAGGGGAGGACTTCTCTATCAACCCTGCACACGGGTGGCTGATGCTGAGATGGGTTGATGCTGGTGTGTGCATTTATGGACACATGCTCTGGCATCTTATGTCTCTTCTGTTGGGATCAAAGGATGTTAGGGGTTGGAAAGGACCCCTGGAGAGCGTCCAGTCCAACCCCCCTGCCAGAGCAGCACCAGAGAATCCAGTGCAGGTGGCACAGGAACACATCCAGACAGGGCTGCAAAGGCTCCAGACAAGGAGACTGCACAACCTCTCTGGGCAGCCTGTGCCACTGCTCTCTCACCCTTACAGCAAAGAAGTTCTTCCTCCTCTTGAGCTGCAGCTTCCTGTGCTGCAGTTTCCATCCCTTGCCCCTTGGCCTATGGCAGGGCACAAGTGAGCAGAGGCTGTCCCTGTGCCTTCCTTCCTGACCCCCAGCCCTCAGCTCTTGATAGACATTGCTCAGCTCCCTCTCAGCCTTCTCCTCTGCAGACTGAACAGCCCCAGGGCTCTCAGCCTCTCCTCACCAGGCAGTGCTGCAGTTCCTTCAGCATCCTTGCAGCCCTGCCTTGGACTCTCTCCAGCAGATCCCTGTCCCTCTTGAAGTGGGGAGCCCAGAACTGGATGCAATATTCCAGGTGTGGCCTGACCAGGGCAGAGTAGAGTGGGAGGAGAACCTCCCTGGATCTGCTGGCCACACTCTCCTTAATGCCCCCCAGGACCCCATTGATTCTGCTGGGAGATGGCTGACTTGTATTCCTGATATCCTTAGGAGATGTCCCCAGAACCAAGGCAGATGTGGTGTACTCCACCTGGCCTGCTTGGGGACTGTATTTTGCAGTGCTGTTATGTAGCATTGTAGAGCTCTTGAGGTTGGAAGAGACCTCTCAGATCAACATGTGCCAACTGTGCTCACCTTGAGCTGGCAATGCCACCACTGCTGCTCAGGAAATACTGCCAAAGGTAATTTGTGAGACTGAATGCCTCATATTCAGGTGTCCAGCATCAAATTCTTGTGGTTTTGATAAGGAACTAAAGCTGAGTTCTTGCCCTGGCCACAAACACCAGAAGAGGTAACCCAGGCCTCTGATATTTGAGAATCTCCATCCTTGAGTTTTGCACAGCAGATTCCAAACCTTCTGTAGTGAAAGCTACGAAGAAACAGTGGAATTTCTGCTGAATTGATGTTAATAGAATGAACTCCAAATGTCTGAGCAAAACTTTGTGCCTTTCCTTGGCTTTGGGTGTGGAAAGGATTTGAGAAATTAGACTCCTGAAGATATCCTTCTTGATAAACTCCTTTTGGTTTAAGCCTCATTCATCACTTCTATCTAGCTGCCAGTGGCACTCTTCTTCTTTTTGTACCAAACTTCTGTCTGTAACCCTGCTCAGTGCCTCTGCTGTGACACATTTGACATTTTCCCATGGCTCTCACTGTGCTCCTACCTTGTTCCAAATTTCTGCCTTATGCTTCTATTTTCTGGATGGTTCTGCTCCTCAAGCCTGGGTGCCAAAGAGCAATTGACAGGGCTTCTGGATCTCCTGCACTAGTAGTTACATCATTTGGTTTCCCAAGTTGTTTTATTCCTTCTCTTGGCACAAGACAATGGAGAATGTGTTCCCTTGGCCCTTTGTACCAAAGCACGAGAGGCCACCAGGAGCAGATGCCATGGGGAGAGCAGCCAGATCAGCATCAGGAGCCTCAGCAGGAGCACACAACTCACTCTTTTGGTGTCAGTCCCCTCTCACTGTGTCACAAAGCCAACTGGCTCCAGGCTTTCTAGTGTGAGGGAGGTTCTCCTGCTGTGATTAATTCCATTTCAACTTCTCTCCCTGGAAGTCCTTACTTAAAATAAGAAGGGGAGGAGGATGAAAGCTTTTTTCTGCCTGCCTTCCACATCCGTTTGAGTGCTGCTAGGCAGGTTGCAGTTGCAGCAGTGCTTTGTGAATGGAGCCCACACACTCTCTGGGTACACATCAACCCCACTAACTGAAGTTAATAAAGTAGAACAGTGCTAACCCACAAACTGAAGATGAAAATAACCCTGTAAAATGCTCAGTGCTTGCTTTTCAGTGCAAGGAACTGCTACAGTTACTTTTCCCAAGCCACAGAAAATGTCCTGAGTGAAAGCAGCTCCTCCTCTGTTAGATTGTCCTGGTGTTTTTCCAATAGATCCCAGGGTGCTGGGGGTGGGAAAGGGACCTCTGCAGAGCTTCCAGTCCAAGCCCTCTGTCACAGCAGGACCAGAGAATCCAGTGCAGGCAGCTCAGGAACACAACCAGACAGGGCTGCAAAGGCTCCAGACAAGGAGACTCCACAACCTCTCTGGGCAGCCTGTGCCACTGCTCTCTCACCCTTACAGCAAAGAAGTTCTTCCTCCTCTTGAGCTGCAGCTTCCTGTGCTGCAGTTTCCATCCCTTGCCCCTTGGCCTATGGCAGGGCACAAGTGAGCAGAGGCTGTCCCTGTGCCTTCCTTCCTGACCCCCAGCCCTCAGCTCTTGACAGACATTGCTCAGCTCCCTCTCAGCCTTCTCCTCTGCAGCCTGAACAGCCCCAGGGCTCTCAGCCTCTCCTCACCAGGCAGTGCTGCAGGCCCTTCAGCATCCTGGTATCTCCTTTGGGGCTACAAGGGGTATTTGGATCAAGTTCCTATTACAGTGAATTTCTATGGCTAGAAGAAATAAAAAATGAAGCCTGTTGAAGGTAGATAGGATTTGCTGAAAGCAGGATTCTTATTTGTTATTAGATGTGATTTAGACATGTTAGTAATTATATATTCAGTGTTTAGTTTGGGAATGGTTGGACTTCACAGAATCATGGAATCACTGAGGCTGGTTTAGACTTCTGAGATCATCAGGTCCAGCCTGTGATCTGAGAGCACCACAGTGACCAGACCATGGCATTGAGAGCCACAGCCAAGCTCTCCTTAAACACCTCCAGGGACAGCGACTCCACCACCTCCCTGGGCAGCCCATTGCAGTCTCTAATCATAGAATCATAGAATCAACCAGGTTGGAAGAGACCTCCAAGCTCATCCAGTCCAACCTAGCACCCAGCCCTAGCCAGTCAACCAGACCATGGCACTAAGTGCCTCTTCCAGACTTTGCTTCAATACCTCAAGGGACTGTGCCTCTACCACCTCCCTGGGCAGCCCATTCCAATGCCAATCACTCTCTCTGGGAAGAACTTCCTCCTAACATCCAGCCTATACTTTCCCCTGGCACAACTTGAGACTGTGTCCCCTTGTTCCATTGCTGGTCATCTTGATTTGATGATTTTAAAGATCATCTGGGAGGGAGGGAGTGAGTTAAGGCAAGGCTATGGAGTCTTCTCTGGAGCCTTTCCAAACCCACCTGGATGAATTCCTGTGCAGACTACCCTGGGTGATCCTGCTTTGGCAGGCAGCTTGGACTTGGTCACTAGAGGTCCCTTCCAACCTCTGATGTTCTGTGAGGCTATGAGTGAGTTTGGGCTGTTTCCACATGGCAAGTTATCACTGAATGGTTTAGTTTGGGAGGGACCTCACAGATGATTCAGTGCCAAACCACTGCCCTTTAAAAATAGGTTAAAATCATAGAATTGCTGAGGTTAGAAAAGACCTCTAAGGTCATTAAGCCAAACACCTGCACAACAAGACCGTGTCTCGAAGTGCCATGTCTGTATGTGTTTGGAACACCTCCAGGAGTGGTGACTCCACCACCTCCCTGGGCAGCATTTTCAAAGGGACCTCAAAGCTCAGCCAGTTCCAACCACCTGACACAGGCAGGGACACCTCCCCCTAGAACAGGTTGCTCAAGGCCTCTTCCAACCTGGCCTTGAACACCTTCAGGCAGCGAGCAGCCACAGCCTCCCTGGGCAACCTATGCCAGTGTCTCACTGCAAAGAACTTAGTCCTAACATCCAGTTTAAATCTTCCCTGTGCCAGATGTTGGTGTCCCTGCAATTCAGACATGAGATAGAGTGGTCAAAGAGGAATGAGTGCTTTTGAGTTGTACTTCAGACTCTCATTAGTAATAACATTGGGAATAAAAGTCTACTAATGAAAAAGAAATGCCTTATCAAACTGTTGGTTGCATTGGCAGCTCTATGCATTGGCTGCATAGAGTAGGCCTAGAAATAGGATCATAGAATCATAGAATCAACCAGGTTGGAAGAGACCTCCAAGCTCAGCCAGTCCAACCTAGCACCCAGCCCTATCCACTCAACCAGACCATGGCACTAAGTGCCTCATCCAGGCTTTGCTTCAACACCTCCAGGGATGGTGCCTCCACCACCTCCCTGGGCAGCCCATTCCAATGCCAATCACTCTCTCTGCCAACAACTTCCTCCTAACATCCAGCCTAGACCTCCCCTGGCACAACTTGAGACTGTGTCCCCTCGTACTGTTGCTGGTTGCCTGGCAGAAGATATGGCATCCCTTGCTTTTTGCAAAGTCATTTCTCCTCCTGTTTTGTTGCAGTATTCCTTTACTCTTACTCAGCCATAGAGGGAGCAGGGTCCCATCTGAGAATTCAAGAGGAAAACCAGAGTTGTTGTAACAGAATCCAAGTTCAGTGTGAGTTGGTGGCAAATGAATTGTGTCCTGCCAGCACTCTAACTTTTAGAGTATCACTCAGGCTGTGAATCACAGAACCACAGAAACATACAGGTTGGGAAAGAGCCTCAGGGTCATCAAGTCCAACCCAGAACCCTACTCTACCAGGTTCACCCTCAACCATAGCCACATCAGAACCACCTTTAAACACACCCAAGGTTGGTGGCTCCACCACCTCCCTGGGCAGCATATTCGAATCTCTGACCCCTCTTTCTGGGAAAACATTCTTCCTAATGTCTAATCCTGCTCTGCTGCAGCTTGAGGCCATTCCTTCCTGTTCTGTCACTAATGCTCTGTGAGAAGAGACCAGCACCAACCTCTCCACAATGTCCCTTCAGGTAGCAGTAGACAGCCATGAGGTCTGCTCTCAGCCTCCTTTGTTTCACACTAACATCCCCAGCTCCCTCAGTCGCTCCTCATCAGATTGATTCTCTAGGCCCTTCCCAGCTTCATTGCCCTCTTTTCCACTGGCTCCAGCATCTCCATGGCTCTGAGTTGCCCAAAACTGGACACATCACTCAAGGTGTGCCTGAGTCCAAGGAGACAATCACCTCCCTGTTCCTGCAGGGCACAGCAGGTCGTCTTTTCTCTCCTAACACATGAAAGAAGTAGGTTGCCACCTGTGTCTGGCGACGTATCTGTAAATAACAGATTGCACCAATTACGTTGGTGTTCTGCTGCCGTGCATGAAAATGAAATGCAGCAGGCATGATTTATGGCAGGATGCTCTGTTTGGGTTTCTCGAGCTGATAAGCAGAGGAGCATGAATTATTAAAGCGTGCTGCAGCTTTACAGGCAGGCGAGTAATCAAGATTTGCTTGGACAAAACAAGAAAGCTGTGACTAATTTCATATCATGGTGTTTGCCTAACAAAACAGCACATTTAAAGGTCAGCTGCAGAGTGGCACTGTGGTTTCCAAGGGAAGGAGATCCTTTGGGTTTGTTTGTGGAATTTCAGTGAAGGGTTGCAAAGGATCTCTGGAGATTGAGAGGCCAATGGGATGAGATTGAACAAGGCCAAGGGCAGGGTTCTGCACTTTGGCCACAACAACCCCAAGCAGCACTACAGGCTGGGGCCTGAGTGGCTGAGAGCAGCCAGGAGGAAAGGGACCTGGGGGTACTGATAGAGAGTAGCTGGAGATGAGGCAGCAGTGTGCCCAGGTGGTCAAGAGAGCCAATGGCATCCTGGCCTGCATCAGGAGCAGTGTGGCCAGCAGGACAAGGGAGTTTATTCTGCCTCTGTACTCAGCACTGCTCAGGCCACACCTTGAGTGCTGTGTCCAGTTCTGGGCCCCTCAACTCAAGAGAGATGTTGAGGTGCTGGAAGGTGTCCAGAGAAGGGCAGCAAGGCTGGTGAGGGGCCTGGAGCACAAACCCTATGAGGAGAGGCTGAGGGAGCTGGGGGTGTGCAGCCTGGAGAAGAGGAGGCTCAGGGCAGACCTCATTGCTGTCTGCAACTACCTGCAGGGAGGCTGTAGCCAGGTGGGGTTGATCTCTTCTCCCAGGCAAGCAGCTATAGAACAAGGGGACACAGCCTCAAGCTGTGCCAGGGCAGGTCTAGGCTGGATGTTAGGAGGAAGTTGTTGTCAGAGAGAATGATTGGCATTGGAATGGGCTGCCCGGGGAGGTGGTGGAGTCGCCGTCCCTGGAGCTGTTCAAGGCAGGACTGGACGTGGCACTTGGTGCCATGGTCTGGCCTTGAGCTCTGTGCTAAAGGGTTGGACTTGATGATCTGTGAGGTCTCTTCCAGCCCTGATGATACTGTGATACTGTGATACAAACAAGTGTATAGACATGTGAGGGTATCCTGTAAACAGGTTTGGAAGGAGAGAAGGAGACTTGGGCACTAGAGCCTTTGCTTTCCTTTCCAATAGTGCTTCCCCCATCAGCAGAAGGAGAGGAACCAGGGAAAAATGGCTGAGCAAGCCAGGACATGTTTGGGCCTATTATGGTTTTCTACAACAGAGGGTTTTGGGAGTGGGTTGGGGGGGGCCCTGGGGGTCGGTTTGTTGGGGTTTTGGAGGTGGCTTGGTTGTGGGGGTGGGTTCATTTGGGCTTTGGGAGTGGGTTTGTTGGGGAGCTTTGATAGTGGGTAGGTAGGTGGGTGGGGGGGTTGATTGACAGGGGCTTTGGGAGAGGGTGGGTTGGGCTTTGGGGGTGGGCCAGGGAGTCATTGGGGGTAGGTTGGTTGGTTCAGGCTTTGGGGATGGGTGGGTTGGTTTGGGTCTTTGGGGATGGGTGGAGCTTTGGAGGTTGGTTTTGTCTTTGAGGGTGGGTTAGTTGGGGGGGCTTGGGTTTGATTTTAAATGTAAAGATCTATTTTTTTTCCTGCCCTATTTTTTTTGCTACATAATGTGATCTAAATGAATAAATCCATCATTTTGAGTGGGTGCCATTTGCAAAGTTGGCAAAGACAATGAGGATTCAAATCACATAATGTGTCTGTGAAATATTCAGTTTACAGGTCACAGGAGATCAGGATTGATACTTTTGAGTTGGTTTTTTTTTGGTACTTCACTTTTCCAGATAAGCTGAAACTTCACTTCAAACTTCATCAGCTTTTTACCCTGTGCCCCTTCACCCACCCCTCTCCATCACAAGACAGGGGGGCAAAAAAGCAGAGATAAGCATATACAAAAATCTTTCTTTCTGCATAACCAGAATAAGTTTTTTTGTGAGGACTGAAATATTTTGTCTTTAACTCAGTTGCTATGGTTACAGAATTCTTCTGTACCTTCTGTACCAAACTAACATCAGCTGTGAAAAGTCTCAAAATTAGAGTGCTTGACTGAAAGAAAGTGGCAGAAAAACATGCCCAGAGGCATATCTAACCATACAATTTTAGGTGAATAACTTCTTAAGGTTGATGAAATTAACATGAAACCTTTAGATCCAGTAACCAAAAGAAAAGAGGAAGAGGAAAAACTAAAAATCAGAGCCTGTCTACTTGCTGTAAGATTAGAGGAGCACATTATTGTCAGGGCTGGAAGTGACCTCAAGGATCATCCAGTTCCAACCCTACTGCCATGGGCAGGGACACCTCACACTAGATCAGCTTGCCCAGAGACACATCCAGCCTGGCCTTCAAAACATCCAGGGTTGAGGCTTCCACCACCTCTCTAGGAAACCTCTGCCAGTCTCTAACCATGCTCATGATGAAGAACTTCTTCCTAAGGTCTAATCTCAATCTGCCTTCCTCTAGCTTGGATCCATTCTCCCCAGTCCTATCACTACCTGACTCCCTAAAAAGTCCCTCCCCAGCTTTCTTGGAGCCCACTTCAGATACTGGAAGGCCACAAGAAAGTCTCATTGCATCCTTCTCCTCTCCAGAATGAACAACCCCAGCTCTCTCAGCCTGTCCCCACAGCAGAGCAGCTCCAGCCCTGTGCTCATCCTTGAGGCTCTTCTCTGGACACCTTCCAGCACCTCCAGACCTTTCCTGTCCCAGGGGCTCCAGAACTGGACACAGTGCTCCAGGTGGGGCCTCAGCAGTGCAGTGCAGAGGGGCAGAATCCCCTCCCTCCCCCTGCTGCCCACACTGCTCTGGCTGCAGCCCAGGCTCTGCTTGGCTCTGTGTTAATTTTTGTCCTGTATTTCATCTGCTGTGAAAGCAGAGAGTTCTTTCATGACAGCAGTGAAGGGCAGGGTCATTGGATTTAGGATGACATAGGTCAATCAGGGAAGCTTCTCCCATTTTACAAAGCTTACAAGTGTAGTCTGTGCTTGCATCCTGATTCTTCATGTCTCTTTCATTTACTGCTGGTGGAGAGCACAAGGATTTCACCCAGTTTGCTCCACACTGCTCCCTTCAGCATTTTATCTCGGTGAGCATCCCCACTGCTGATGTCTCATCCTGAACTGCTCCTTCTTTAGGAAGGGTTTTTCTTTTTCATTATCTAACCTCAACCTGCTCTATTTTAGCATGGGGGTCACTTCCCCAGTTGTAACACATCTTTAGTCAGCCTTTAAGAACATAATCAGCCTTGAAGGACTCTTCTTTCTGTACCACCATGTGTAAAGCTTTCTTTCAGTATTGGCATTGCACAGGCTCACAGAATGGTCTGGGTTGGAAGGGATCTCTAATGCTCAACCAGTCTAACCCCTTCTTCAGTCAGCAGGGACATCCTCAGCTAGATCAGGCTGCCCAGAGCCCTGTGGAGCCTCACCTTGAATATCTCCAGGGATGGGGACCCAACGACCACCCTAGGCAGCCTGTTCCAGTGTTTCACTACCCTCATAGTAGAGGACTTGCTTCACCTTGCTCCTTCATTTTCTTTAAGGACAGACATTCACCTCCCTTTTCCATGCATGTGAAGAGCATGAAATTCCAAAAAAAGAAAGAGGTATTAATATCTGAGACACTCAGAACTACTTCAGCACTTCCACAAAGACTACCAACAGTTAGTTCATGATGACAGCCCTAGTTCTCTCTGGCCTTTGTGTACTTGGGTGGTGAGAGGCAGGCACAGGTTTCCCAGGCAGGTGGTGGAAGTCCCAACCCTGGAAGTGGTTAAGGCTGGACTAGATGTGGCTCTGGGCAAGCTGATCTAGTGGAATGTGTCCCCACCCACGAAAGGGGGCTTGGAACTGGAAGAACCTCGAGGTCCATTCACACCCTGACAGTTCTTCGATACTTTGAATCATTACAGTTGGAAAAGTCCTCTAAGATCATGATGTGAGCTCAGCACCACCACACCCATTAAAATATGCTCCCCTGCTGCCTTTCCCCTCTATGAAGAGAGGCTGAGAGCCATGGAGTCTGCAGAGGAGAAGGCTGAGAGGGGAGCAGAGCAATGTATCACAGTATCACAGTATCACCAAGGTTGGAAGAGACCTCATAGATCATCAAGTCCAATCTGTTCCACTGGGAGCTGAGGGCTGGGCGTCAGGAAGGAAGGCACAGGGACAGCCTCTGCTCACTTGTGCCCTGCCATAGGCCAAGGGGCAAGGGATGGAAACTGCAGCACAGGAAGCTGCAGCTCAAGAGGAGGAAGAACTTCTTTGCTGTAAGGGTGAGAGAGCAGTGGCACAGGCTGCCCAGAGAGGCTGTGGAGTCTCCTTGTCTGCAGCCTTTGCAGCCCTGTCTGGATATGTTCCTGTGCCACCTGCGCTGGATTCTCTGCTCCTGCTGTGACAGAGGGGTTGGACTGGAAGCTCTGCAGAGGTCCCTTCCCACCCCCAGCACCCTGGGATCTATTGGAAAAACACCAGGACAATCTAACTGGGGAGGAGCTGCTTTCACTCAGGACATTTTCTGTGGCTTGGGAAAAGTAACTGTAGCAGTTCCTTGCACTGAAAAGCAAGCACTGAGCATTTTACAGGGTTATTTTCATCTTCAGTTTGTGGGTTAGCACTGTTCTACTTTATTAACTTCAGTTAGTGGGGTTGATGTGTACCCAGAGAGTGTGTGGGCTCCATTCACAAAGCACTGCTGCAACTGCAACCTGCCTAGCAGCACTCAAACGGATGTGGAAGGCAGGCAGAAAAAAGCTTTCATCCTCCTCCCCTTCTTATTTTAAGTAAGGACTTCCAGGGAGAGAAGTTGAAATGGAATTAATCACAGCAGGAGAACCTCCCTCACACTAGAAAGCCTGGAGCCAGTTGGCTTTGTGACACAGTGAGAGGGGACTGACACCAAAAGAGTGAGTTGTGTGCTCCTGCTGAGGCTCCTGATGCTGATCTGGCTGCTCTCCCCATGGCATCTGCTCCTGGTGGCCTCTCGTGCTTTGGTACAAAGGGCCAAGGGAACACATTCTCCATTGTCTTGTGCCAAGAGAAGGAAGTCAGGTTGGACTGGAAGATCTGTGGAGGTCCCTTCCAATCTCTAACACCCTGGGACCCTGCATTCCTCTTGGTGACTCTTTGGGAAAGAGGTTTACAATATTTACAGGGCTTGGAGTGGTTTATGTTTCCTGTCCCTTTGTACTGTCACCAGTCTTGGTGTGGGTGCTTGCCTTGACTCAGCAACACTTCATATGTTGGAAGTTCTGCTTTGAGTCAAAGAAAAGGAAAGGAAGAGTCCTAGAGGAATAAAGGCTAAAGTACAGTGTACCTAAGGAAAAATGGGCTTGGCTCATATGGTGTAATAAAAGACCTTCCAGAACTCCCAGCAGAGCAAAGCCTTTGGAAAGGCTTCTTGGGGAGATAAACTCGGGGGCATTGAATGAAGAAAGGAGACTTATGAAAGCAGAAAAGTCCAATAAGCAAAGGGCAGGAGGTGGAAGTTATATTTCAAGATGCTAAAATTCTTTGTTGAAGCAGTTGTGCTTTCAGGAAGTCACACTTGGGGGGTAGGCAGCATGGTGGTAGCCTCTTCTTATTGGTGTTTTCACTGCTGCCCATCTCTGCTTCCATAGGAAGTATAGAACTGCAGGCTATGAAATACCTCTCACAGACATGTAGGTCAGCTCTGCACTATTGCCCATGGACTCACAAAATTGTTGTGCCTGGAAGGGACCTCTAAATTCAACTCCAACCATCAACCTGATGCCACCATGTCCATTAAACCATGTCCCACAGTGCACATCCACGCGTTTCTTGAACACCTCCAGGGGTGGAAACTCCACCACCTGCCTGGGCAGCCTGTACCAATCCCTGACCACTCTTTCAGCAATTATGTTTTCCTTAACATCCAACATAGACCTCTCCTGTCCCAGTTGGAGGCAATTTTCTCTTGTCTTATCAGCTGATACCAGAGAGAACAGACCAATACACACCTGGCTATGTCCTCCCTCCTTGGAGGTAGTTACAGGGAATAATAACATCTCCCTTCAGCTATCAGCATAAATCCATTTGGGGTTTGCCATTAGCTGTAGCACAGTACAGTACAGCACATCCCAGGACATTTCCAGTCTGGTCTCTTCTCACAGGACATCAGTGATAGAACAAGAGGGAATGGCCTCAAGCTGCAGCAGGGCAGGTTTAGACTGGACATCAGGAAGAATCTTTTCCCAGCAAGAGTGGTCAGGGGTTGGAATGTGCTGCTCAGGGAGGTGGTGGAGTCACCAACCCTGGGTGTGTTTGAAGTTGATTTGGATGTGGTGCTTAGGGCTATGGCTGAGGGTGAAGCTTGTAGAGTAGGGTTCTGGGTTGGACTTGTTGATCCTGGGGAGCTTTACTAACCTGAATGTTTCTGTGATTCTGTGAAGTACACTGGAGGTTAGGAAAAGGAGAGGATGTTAGGAGGAGAGGAAGCTGCCTGAAATTGTGCCAGGAGAGGTTTAGGCTGGAGATCAGGAACAATTTCTTTGCTGCAGGAGTGGTCGTGGATTGGAACAGGCTGCCCAGGGAGGTGGTGGAGTCTCCATCCCATAGGTGTTCAAGAGACCTGTGGACATATGGAAATGACTTCCCCTGAAAATGCATTGCCTGCTGGTGAGAAGAGCTTAGGGAAGGAGTAGGAGGGCAGGGTGCTCTGCTCTGGAGGAGAGAATTTGAGGGGACAATTGGGAGGACTATTTCAGACTGATGGGATTTCCCCCTTGGCTCATCACCAATGAGACTTGACTTCAGCAAGGCTTTTGATGCTGTCTCCCACAACATCCTCATAAAGCAGCTCAGGAGGTGTGGCACAGAGGCTTGGGCTGCGAGGTGGATTAAGAACTGCTCAACAGCAGAGTTCAGAGAGCTGCCATCAGTGGCACAGAGTCAAGCTGGAGGCCTGCAGTCAGTGGTGTTCCCCAGGGATCAGTGCTGGGTCCACATTTGTTCAACACCTTCATCAATAACCTGGATGAGGGCATTGAGTGCAGCCTCAGCAAGGTCACTGATGGTACAAAACCTGGGGGGTGGCTGATACCCCTCAGGCTGTGCTGCCACCCAACCAGATCTGGACAGGCTGAGAGCTTGACAAATGCAAACCTCATGGAGTTCAGTGAGGCCAAGTGCAGGGTTCTGTATCTGGTGAGGAACAACAGCAGGCACCAGTGCAGCCTGGGGCTGCCCTGCTATAAGCAGCTCCATGGAGAATGACCTTGGAGTGCTGGTGGGCAGCAAGTGCTGCATGGGGCAGCAATGTGCCCTGGTGGGCAAGAGAGCCAATGGCAGCCTGGGGGCATCAGGAAAAGTGTGGCCAGCAGAGCTAGGGAGGTTCTTCTCCACCTCTACTCTGCCCTGCTGAGACCACACCTGCAATACTGTGTCCAGTTTTGGGCTCCCCAGTTCAGGAGAGAGACCTGCTGGAGAGAGTCCAGCAGAGATCCATGAGGATCACACAGTCCAGTCCCCCTGTCAGCCTAGAAAAAGTTCTGGAGCCCTATTACAAGAGGGGTGTGGAGATGCTGGAGCATGTCCAGAGAAGGGCCACGAGGATGATCAGAGGTCTGCAGCAGCTCTCCTGTGAGGACAGACTGAAGGATTTGGGGCTGTTCAGTCTAGAGAAGAGGAGAAGGCTCCAAGGTGACCTTAATGTGGCCTTCCAGTATCTGAAGGAGGCCTACAAAAAAGCTGGGGAGGGACTTTTCAGGATATCAGAGAGTGACTGGACTAGGAGGAAGGGAGCAAAGCTGGACATGGGCAGGTTCAGGCTGGATGTGAGGAGGAAGTTGTTGAGCATGGATAATAGAATCATAGAATCATAGAATCAACCAGGTTGGAAGAGACCTCCAAGCTCATCCAGTCCAACCTAGCACCCAGCCCTAGCCAGTCAACCAGACCATGGCACTAAGTGCCTCAGCCAGGCTTTGCTTCAACACCTCCAGGGACGGTGCCTCCACCACCTCCCTGGGCAGCCCATTCCAATGCCAATCACTCTCTTTGCCAACAACTTCCTCCTAACATCCAGCCTGGACCTCCCCTGGCACAACTTGAGACTGTGTCCCCTTGTTCTGTTGCTGGTTGCCTGGCAGCAGAGCCCAACCCCACCTGGCTACAACCTCCCTTCAGGGAGCTGTAGACAGCAATAAGCTCTGCCCTGAGCCTCCTCTGCTGCAGGCTGCACACCCCCAGCTCCCTCAGCCTCTCCTCATAGGGTTTGTGCTCCAGGCCCCTCACCAGCTTTGTTGCCCTTCTCTGGACATGCTCCAGCACCTCAACATCTCTCTTGAATTGAGGGGCCTAGAACTGGACACAGCACTCAAGGTGGCTCAGAGGTGATCTTATTACTGTCTACAACTACCTGAAGGGAGGCTGTAGCCAGGTGGGGGTTGGCCTCTTCTGCCAGGCAACCAGCAACTGAACAAGGGGACACAGTCTCAAGTTGTGCCAGGGCAGGTCTAGGCTGAATGTTAAGAAGAAGTTTTTCACAGAGAGAGTGATTGGAATGGGCTGCCCAGGGAGGTGGTGGAGGCACCGTCCCTGGGGGTCTTCAAGCAAAGCCTGGCTGAGGCACTTAGTGCCATGGTCTGGTTGATTGGTTAGGGCTGGGTGCTAGGTTGGACTGGATGAGCTTGGAGGTCTCTCCCAACCTGGTTGATTCTTTGAAATTCTATGAAAATTCTCTGAAACCAGCATATTCAGAGACACAGAGATGTGGTGCTGAGGGATGTGTCTTAGCCCCAGACTTGATAGAGAGAGAGAGAATGATTTGACTTAGTGATGCTAAAGGTATTTTCCAACCAAAACAATTCTGAGCATTTCTACCATTCCATGAATTAATAAAACCATTGCTGCTTTTTCCATATTCCTCCTCTCTGCTCCTTAGATCCTCATAGTGATAGCAACATTGTTATTAATTAATGAGAAGTGGTTCAGCTCTATTTATTTTTCACAGAAAAAGAAAACAAAAAAGCTAGCTGGTATTCCTTGAATTTTGATAACAACTCCCCCATTGTGGGGATTTCATTTTTCCCTTTGTCTTTTTCATCTGCCTGCTTTTTTGGGAAGCTTTATTACTACATTAAGCAGTGAGGTTAATGCAGCTGCCTTCTGTGTCCTGACTTCCTGCACAGAGTTGTCACGTTTGGAAGGCACCTCAAGGATCAGCCAGTCCCAAGCCCACAGCCATGGGCAGGGACACCTCACACTAGATCAGCTTGCCCAGAGACACATCCAGCCTGGCCTTAAAAACATCCAGGGATGAGGCTTCCACCACCTCCCTGGGCAACCTCTGCCAGTCTCTCACCACCCTCATGCTGAAAAACTTCTTCCTAAGGTCTGATCTCAACCTGCCCTCCTCTAGTTTGGATCCATTTCCCCCCCCCAGTCCTATCACTACCTGACACTCTGAAAAAATCCCTCCCCAGCTTTCTTGTAGCCCCCTTCAGATACTGGAAGGCCACAAGAAGGTCTCCTGGGGGCTTCCTCCAGACTGAACAACCCCAACTCTCTCAGCCTGTCCCCATAGCAGAGCAGCTCCAGGCCTCTGATCATCCTCGTGGCCCTTCTCTGGACACCTTCCAGCACCTCCAGACCTTTCCTGTCCCAGGGGCTCCAGAACTGGACTCAGTGCTCCAGGTGGGGTCTCAGCAGAGTGGAGCAGAGGGGCAGAATCCCCTCCCTCAACCTGCTGCCCACACTGCTCTGGCTGCAGCCCAGGCTCTGCTTGGCTCTCTGGGCTGCATGAGCACACTGCTGGCTCATGTTGAGCTTCTCATCCACCAGCACCCCCAAGTCCCTCTCCTCAGGGCTACTCTCAAGCCAGGCACTGCCCAGCCTGTATCACTGCCTAGCATTGCCCTCACCCAGGCACAGGATGATCTTTAAGGTATTTTCCAACAGGAAACTTGAAGATCTTACATGTCTTTTCCTACAGAAACAACTCTTTTGTTCTCTAGGTTGTAGAGTCCCCAGAACTCCATGCTCCACTGTGAGAATAAGACCACAATTTGGAGTGAAGGACAATTAATATCCCTACCATGCAACTCAGAGGCACTGCCCTTTGCACTGAGAAATCCTCACCTCATCATTCATTAAAATGACTCCAGGTGGCTGAGTTATTGGACAGGTAAAGTGCAAAATGAGGGTTTTATTTCATTATGAATAAATGGAGTTTTGGTTCTTCTTTTTCCAAATAGGAATGGAGGCAAATGGAGAGGAGAGGGAGAACAATGCCTAATGGATGGTTATTTTTCCTTTCTCTCTCACATGGCATCCCTCTTCTTAAATAGCTCAGCTGTAATATCAGCAATTACATGAATCATGCTATGTGGTTTTTAACCTTCCTAGTTGTTATGTAACAGCAGAACTTAAAAAGTTTTAGAAACCATTTTCATTATGGCTGCAAAACTCTTCAATTATTCTAATTTTATTGGTTTTAAAGGGAAAAAAATGTTCTTTCTACTGCTCTCAGCAAATTATCACAGCACATCTGTCATCATCTGATGACACTTCCACATAGAATCAACCAGGTTGGAACAGACCTCCAAGCTCATCCAGGCCAACCTAGCACCCAGCCCTAGCCAGTCAACCAGACCATGGCACTAAGTGCCTCAGCCAGGCTTTGCTTCAACACCTCCAGGCACAGCAACTCCACCACCTCCCTGGGCAGCCCATTCCAATGCCAATCACTCTCTCTGACAACAACTTCCTCCTAACATCCAGCCTAGACCTCCCCCAGCACAGCTTGAGACTGTGTCCCCTTCTTCTGTTGCTGGTTGCCTGGCAGAAGAGGCCAACCCCACCTGGCTACAGCCTCCCTGCAGGTAGTTGTAGACAGCAATGAGCTCTGCCCTGAGCCTCCTCTCCTGCAGGCTGCACACCCCCAGCTCCCTCAGCCTCTCCTCATAGGATTTGTGTTCCAGGCCCCTCACCAGCTTTGTTGCCTTTCTCTGGACACCTTCCAGCACCTCAACATCTCTCTTGAATTGAGAGGCCCAGAACTGGACATAGCACTCAAGGTGTGGCCTGAGCAGTGCTGAGCACAGGGGCAGAATAAACTCCCTTGTCCTGCTGCCCACACTGCTCCTGAATGCAGGCCAGGATGCCATTGGCTCTCTTGGCCACCTGGGCACACTGCTGCCTCATCTTCAGCTACTATATATCAGTATATATATATATATATATATATATATATATACATACAGAGAGAGAGAGAGAGAGTATATAAAACATTCCATATATTAAAGTTTATTTAAGCAGTATCAGACTAAAACCTGACCTCTCTTTGTGTGCACATATAAATATCCACATAGAAATCCATGGAAGATGAAGAGCAGCTAGACCAAACAAACTAGACTACAAGAAGGATGGAGAGAGGACGGTTTAGGTTGGAAGGGACCTCATAGGTCGTCCAGTTCCAACATGCTGCCACAGACAGGGGCCTGGAACACAAACCCTATGAGGAGAGGCTGAGGGAGCTGGGGGTGTGCAGCCTGCAGAAGAGGAGGCTCAGGGCAGACCTCATTGCTGTCTACATCTACCTGAAAGGAGGTTGTAGCCAGGTGGGGTTGGTCTCTTCTGACAGACATCCAGGGACAGAACAAGGGGACACAGCCTCACGTTGTGCTGGGGGGAGTACAGCCTGGATGTTAGGAGGAAATTCTTCATGGTAAGAGTGATTGGCATTGGAATGGGCTGCCCAGGGAGGTGGTGGAGGCACCATCACTGGAGGTGTTGAAGCAAAGCCTGGATGAGGCACTTAGTGCCATGGTCTGGTTGACTGGCTAGGGCTGGGGGATAGCTTGGACTGGCTGAGCTTGGAGGCCTCTTCCAATGTGGTTGATTCTGTGGTTCTGTAATTCTATACTTTTCTGGTTCTATAAAAGCTTTTATTTAGTTCAGCAGCACTTCAATATGATACATTTTCTATCTCATACTTGAGAAAATCATCAGCCCCTCTAGTCTTATAAAGTCAGAATATAGAGGTACAGAGTCAGAATTTGTTGATCCTAGGGGTACAGAACAGGCTTCAGCAGATTTAGGAACAAAAGAGGAAAAAGTTCCACAGCAACTTAAGATCTAAACATTGCTGGAATCTTGCATTAAATTCTTGCTTCTGTTCTCAACAGTGCTTTAAGATTGACAGAATCAGGATTGTCAGGCTTGGAAAGGACCTCAAGGATCATCGAGGTGTCTGAGTTTATGGGAGCTGACTCCTTATAGGTGGCAGAACTGTGCAATGGTTTTATTCTTTGGTTATTTTTTTTTTGAGGAATCCCATTCTTCCTCTGCTCTTCCTTATCCAGAGAATTTAGATAATCATGCAAATATTGGTTTTGTTTCTTCCTTTTCCTTTACCAGAAGGTCTAGATATTCATTCACCTCACTGCAGACTGATCATTAATTAACCTACCAATGAGAAAGAGAGATGGAAGTCATAAGATAGATAGCTGTGCTGCCTTGCAGCTCAGAATTATGAGTTCAGAGCCTAAAATTCTGCTCTAAACTCGTCTGCAGACTTTGATTAAATGCATTTGCTCTTCACTTGCTTGCTCAAACACTTTTGAAAAGCTCAGCCTCTGCTTCAGAAAGATCTTTCCTCCTTACAAAATACACTGCTTTTCCTTCTTTGCATAACAAGTGCTGCTCTGCAGAACTCTGGCAGGTTCTGTGCTGGTGAGATCCATCACTTGACTGAGGGGCACATAAGGCAGCTGCTGGGGAAGAAGGCTCAGCCTTGGTAGGGATTCCTGCATAGCTTCCTTACCAGGACCACCAACTGCACCCTCCTGCAGCTGAGCCACTCTGAGTCTCAGCAGACAAACCTTCAGGAGCTTGAATGTGCTCAGAGAAGAGCACCAAGACTGGTGAGGGGGCTGAAGCACAGCCCTGGGAGGAGAGGCTGAGGGAGCTGGGGGTGTGCAGCCTGCAGAAGAGGAGGCTCAGGGCAGACTTTATTGCTCTCTACAGCTACCTGAAGGGAGGTTGTAGCCAGGTGGGGTTGGGCTCTGCTGCCAGGCAGCCAGCAACAGAACAAGGGGACACAGGCTGAAGCTGCATCAGGGCAGGTTCAGGCTGGATGTTAGGAAGAAGTTCTTCAGAGCAAGAGTGATTGGCATTGGAATGGGCTGCCTGGGGAGATGATAGAGTCCCCATCCCAGGAGGTGTTTCAGAGGAGGCTGCATGAGGCAGTGCCAGGGTTTAGTTGATTAGAAGGGGTCAGGTGAAAGGTTGGACTTGATGATCTCAGAGGTCTTTTCCAACCTGGTTAATTCTGTGATTCTGTGCAGTTCAGATTCTGTGTGTGATTGAGGATGGCCTCCTGGTCCTGGCAGTCATCAGCTGGATCTCAGCAGTGTTGGATGTAGTGTTGGAGAAGGGATAGATTGAAGCTTGAACACAGTAGGTTTAGGCTGGGTATTAGAAAACAGTTCTTTTCAGTGAGGGTGGTGAGACACTGGAACAAACTGCCTAAGGAGGATCTGGATGTCCCTTCCATAGAGGTGTTCAAGGCCCGGTTGGATGAGACCTTGTGTGACCTGTTCTCGTGGGTGGTGTCACTGCCTGTGATGATCTTTTGAGATCCTTTCCAACCCAAAACATTTTATCATTCTGTGTTTCAGAACAGCTCCTGAGTATTTTTTACTAAAGTCATAGAATGGTTTAGGTTGGAAGGGACCTCAAACCTCAGCCAGTTCCAACCCTCTGCCATAGGCAGGGACACCTCCCAGTAGAACAAGTCACTCAAGGCCCCATCCAACCTGGACTTGAACACCTCCAGGGAGGGAGCAGCCACAGCCTCCCTGGAGAACCTGTGCCAGTGTCTCACCACCCTCACTGCAAACAACTTCCTAACTGAGTGCCAGCTATGAAGAGAGGCAGAACCTTCTCTAAGCAGGTGAATTCCAGCTCTCCCTTCTTAACATGTCTTCTGTGTCTATGGTCTACATTTGTTTTAAACCCCTAGTCTCTTATCACCCCTTCTTATTCCCCTCAAGATGAGTAATTATTCCTGCTATGATGGAAGAAGCAGCACCAGTCAGTGTTGAGAGTGTAATCTGTCATTAGTCCTGACTCTGTATCCTCACATTGCAGATGGTAATACAGGAAAAACTACTTAATTACTCCTGGACAATAAAGCACTCTCCTAGAACTTCACCCTTTTATCAGAGGCTTACAGTCACATTTGTTCATGTTGGCCTAGGTGGAAAAAGGAGACAGTTGCAATAATTATCCCAAACACAGGAAGCATATTGCCTTTTTAAATGAGAATTTCATAATTTAACAGTGCTCTAAAAATGAATTTAGCACTCAGGGAAAGTGTTGACAGCCTTAGAAATTGATGTCTTTATCTACAGAGGCTCCATCACCAGCAGAAGTGCAGGCTTCCTTCATCAGTCTCTAAAAATAAACCAGGGTGAATTATTTGCTCCTTTATTGGGTCTTTAATTAGGAGGTGATGCAGGAGGAAAGGTTGCACAGCTTAAAACCTCATGAGCGCTCCAAAGGCAACTGGACAAGCTGTAGAAGCTGTCCCAGGTGAACCTCACAGCATCACAGAATGTCAGAGGCTGGAAGGGACCTCCAAAGCTCGTCCAGTCCAACCCCCCTTGCAGAGCAGAAGCACCGAGAGCAGGTCACACAGGAACACATCCAGGTGGGGTTTGAAGATCTCCAGAGAGGGAGACTCCACAGCCTCCCTGGGCAGCCTCTTCTAGGCTTCTGTCAGAGCAGAGGTTCAACAATATCAAATGCAAGGTCCTGTATTTGGATGAAGAACATCTTCATTGTCAACACAGGCTGGAGGATGAGGAGATTGAAAGCAGCCCTGTAGAGAAGGAGTTGGGAGTACTGATGAATGAGAAGCTGTACACGAGCCAAACTTGTACACTTGATGCCCAGAAGGCCAATGGCATCCAGGGCTGCAGCGAAAGAGTGAGGCCAGCAGGACCAGGGGGGTCCTTCTGCCCTATACTCAGCACTGATCAGGCCACAAGAAAAGGACTGTGCCCAGTTCTGGGCCCCTCAAATTAAGGGGAACACAAACCCTATGAGGAGAGGCTGAGGGAGCTGGGGGGGTGCAGCCTGCAGAAGAGGAGGCTCAGGGCAGAGCTCATTGCTGTCTGCAGCTACCTGAAGGGAGGCTGTAGCCAGGTGGGGTTGGTCTCTTCTGCCAGGCAGCCAGGGACAGAACAAGGGGACACAGCCTCAAGTTGTGCCAGGGGAGGTCTAGGCTGGGTGTTAGAAGTTGTTGTCAGAGAGAGTGATTGGCATTGGAATGGGCTGCCCAGGGAGGTGGTGGAGGCACCGTCCCTGGAGGTGTTGAAGCAAAGCCTGGCTGAGGCACTTAGTGCCATGGTCTGGTTGATTGGCCAGGGCTGGGTGCTAGGTTGGACTGGATGAGCTTGGAGGCCTCTTCCAACCTGGTTGATTCTATGATTCTAAAACGATGTTGTGGTGCTGGAAGGTGTCCAGAGAAGGGCAGCAGGACTGGTGAGGGGCCTGGAGCACAGCCCTGGGAGGATAGGCTGAGGGAGCTGGGGGTGTGCAGCCTGCAGCAGAGGAGGCTCAGGGCAGAGCTGATTGCTGCCTGCAGCTGCCTGCAGAGAGGCTGTAGCCAGGTGGGGTCGGGCTCTGCTGCCAGGCAGCCAGGGACAGAACAGGAGGACAGAGCCTCAAGCTGCAGCAGGGCAGTGTCAGGGACGGTGCACACCCTGGCTGGCACAGACACGACGCCCTGGTTCCCTTGGCTCTGCTGGGCGGTCAGGGGTGGGTAGCAGGCAGGGAGCAGACAGGAGGGCTGGAGCTGCGCACCGCGAGGGGCGGAGGCCTGCCCGGGCCTGTTCCGCCCCTGCAAGGGCGAGCAGGCTCCCGGCTTCCCCTGGCGTGGTGCGCCCGGCAGAGCGCCCTGCGCAGTGGCCAGCCCCGCGGCGCGGCGGCCCCGCCACAGCCACAGCCACAGCCCCGCCGGGAGGCCGCTGCTGCCGCCGGCTGCTCTCGGCTCTCGCTGCTGCCTTTGCCTGCTCTGCCCTGCTACACTGCGCTCCGCTTTGCCTGCAGCTGCTTCCGAGACACCGACAGAGCTCCCTTCAGGCTTCAGGGGTGGCCTGATACTACTTTGTGAGTAAACATCCAGAGCCTCTCTCTGAGGAATTCTGTCGCTAGATTCTCCTGTGCCCTTCTGCCCTGGGAGCAGAGAGGAGCCTCTCGAGTCCCGTGGCGGGCAGGAGGTGTAGCTGAGGCTAAGAACCTCTTCCCAGTTCCAAGTTTAAGCTTTGCATTTGCTAGGTGTTCCCCACAGTGTCCCTGTTGTGCCTATAGATAGTGGCTGCAGATGAGGCAGCAGTGTGCCCAGGTGGCCAAGAGAGCCAATGGCATCCTGGCCTGCATCAGGAGCAGTGTGGCCAGCAGGACAAGGGAGGTTATTCTGCCCCTGTGCTCAGCACTGCTCAGGCCACACCTTGAGTGCTGTGTCCAGTTCTGGGCTCCTCAATTCAAGAGAGATGTTGAGGTGCTGGAAGGTGTCCAGAGAAGGGCAGCAAAGCTGGTGAGGGGCCTGGAGCACAAACCCTATGAGGAGAGGTTGAGGGAGCTGGGGGTGTGCAGCCTGCAGAAGAGGAGGCTCAGGGCAGAGCTCATTGCTGTCTGCAACTACCTGAAGGGGCATTGTAGCCAGGTGGGGTTTGGCTCTTCTGCCAGGAAACCACCAATAGAACAAGGGGACACAGTCTCAAGTTGTGCTGGGGGAGGTCTAGGCTGGATGTGAGGAGGAAGTTGTTGGCAGAGAGAGTGATTGGCATTGGAATGGGCTGCCCAGAGAGGTGGTGGAGGCACCGTCCCTGGAGGTGTTGAAGCAAAGCCTGGATGAGGCACTTAGTGCCATGGTCTGGTTGAGTGGATAGGGCTGGGTGCTAGGTTGGATTGGATGATCTTGGAGGTCTCTTCCAACCTGGTTCATTCTATGATTCTATGAGTATCCAAACCCTGCACTTTGAAAGCTGTGAACAGGTGTTCTGACAGGATTTAATGGTGACAAACAGTTTGCATAGTTATCAACAGCCTTTGCCTGGTATCAAAATCAATATTGGTTATTAATTGTGCAGGTTCAGGCTGGATGTTGGGCAGAAGTTCTTCCCAGAGAGAGTGATTGGCATTGGAATGGGCTGCCCGGGGAGGTGGTGGAGGCACTGTCCCTGGAGGTGTTTCAGAGGAGGCTGGATGAGGCACTTGGTGTCAGAAGGTGTTAGGTGATAGGTTGGACTTGATGGTCTCAGAGGTCTTTTTTGACCTGGTTAACTCTTTGATTGTGTGATTGAAAAGAAATGTGCCTGGCAGATGGAGAGAGGTGATGCTGCCCCTCTGCTTTGGTGAGACCTCACCAGGGCTGTTGTGTCCTATGAGGGCCTCAACACAGGAGAGACATGGACCTGCTGGAATGGGTCCAGAGGAGAGCCAAGAGGGATGATCAGAGGCCTGGAGCACCTCTCCTACAAGGCAAGCTGAGGTAGTTGGGGTTCTTCAGCCTGGAGAAGAGAAGGATTTGGGGAGGCCTAATAGTGGCTGTTGAGTATCTCAAGGGGTCCTACCTGAAAGCTGAGGAGGAGACTTTTGTAAGGACCTGTAGTGGCAGGACAAGGGACAGTGGTTTAAAGGCAGAGAAGGATAGATTTAGTCTGGACATTGAGAGAAAGCTCTTCGCCATGAGGGTAGTAGGACACTGGAGCAAGTTGATGAGGAAGGTGGTGAAGACCTCATTCCTGGAGACGTTCAGGATCATGCTTGGTGGTGCTCTGAGCTACCTGACCTAGTTGGATATTGAGGTTGGTCTTGATGACCTCTAGAAGCCCTTTCCCACACAATGATTCTGTTAGATGGGAAAGCAGAGAGGGAGAGGAGAGAGGTGAGTGAGAACACTTTCTTCTTCAACTATTGGATTCCATAATGGTTTATTTTGCAATATGTGGGCCTATGAATATCCAAACTTGATAATAGAACAGCTGAATGAAAGCCACAATATCAAACATCAGATTATTGTTATTCTCATATGCTTCTAAGTGTGTTTTGCTGCTGGTGTGGCTAAACTTTCATCCACGTTGTTTTGTTTTCTTTCAGTCTCCCTCTGTTCATGTACTTGGTAGAAATGTCAACATGTGGTTGTTTTAAGGCTCTGGAGGCAGTCAGGGTGGTGTTAGCCACTCTTGGATTCTTCTGAGCTTCACAGTAGCCAACTGTTGGTTATTATTCCCTGTAAGTAAGGGCAGGCCATGGATTACTTTAAATTGAGGCAATTGCCTGTGAGTTCCAATGTTCTGTCTTGTATGCAGGTACCACAGAATCACAGAATTGTCAGGGCTGGAAGAGACTTCAAGGGTCATCCAGTTCCAAGCCCACAGCCATGGGCAGGGACATCTCACACTAGATCACCTTGCCCAGAGCCACATGGATGTGGCCTGGCTTTAAAGACCTCCAGGGATGAAGCTTTCACCACCTCCCTGGGCAACCTCTGCCAGTCTCTCACCACCATCACGCTGAAGAACTTCTTCCTAACATCCAGTCTGAATCTACTCATTTCTAGCATTGTTCCATTCCCCTCAGTCTTATCACTACCTGACACCCTCAAAAGTCCCTCCCCAGCTTTCTTGTAGCTCCCTTCAGATACTGGAAGGCCACAGTAAGGTCACCTGGAAGCCTTTTCCTCTCCAAACTGAACAACCCCAACTCTCTCAGCCTGTCCCTGCTCACTGCAGGAGAAGGTGGCCATCCAGAGTCCCTTCCAGCTCAATGCATTCTGTGATCCTGTTAAATGCTGCACTGTGGAACAGGACCAGTAGTGCATCTTTATGAATCTTGCCTGTGTGTACTTGTGCAACCACCACACAAAACCTTCATTTGGAGAACAGGCCTCATGAAGCGTGGCTGAGGGAGCTGGAGTTGTTTAGCCTGAGGAAAAGGAGGCTAAGGGGAGACTTCCTCACTCTCTACAGTGGAAGAGGTTGGAGTGAGGTGGGAGGTGGCCTCTTCTTCCTAGTAAAAGGTGACAAAACAAGAGGCTACAAGTTGATGTGTGGAGGTTGAGTGTTAGAAGAAAGCTCTTCAGTGAAAGGGTTTTCTAAGCCCAGAAGAGGCTGCCCAGAGAGGTGGTTGAATTCTCATCCCTGCAGGTGTTTCAGAGAGGCAGAGATGTGGTGCTGGGGGACATGGTTTAGCCTCAGCCTTGGCAGAGTTATATGGAACAGGCTGCCTAGGGGAGGAGTGGGAGTTTCCCTCTCTGCATATACTCAAGACCTGCCTGGATGTGTTCCTGTGTGAACTGCTCTAGGTGCTCCTGTTCTGGCAGGGGGTTGGACTGGATGAGCTTTGGAGGTCCCTTCCAGCCTGACATTCTGTGATTCTGTAATAGTTGGATTCTTATCTAAAAGGCCTTTTTCAACCCAAGTGCTTTTCTGCTTTTTCTGTGCCCTGCACACTGTGGGTTGCCTAACTTCTGCTCTGAATATTCAAAGCTAGAAATCCATCTTCAGTTTAATTGTTCTATAGCCACCTGCACCAGAACATACATGCAAAATGGGAAGCACATCAGATGCTTTCAGGAGGATAAAAGTTGAAATAGATTTAACAAGCTGTTACCCTCACTGCGTAGGTAGACACAACAGGAACATTACTGAAGTGATTTGTTTTTCAGGCAATGAATTGTTTCACCTGTCCCAAAATGTTCTCACTTCATACATTTCACATGTGACAGAAGCACACAGAATGGGCTGGGTTGGAAGGGACCTCAGAGAATCACCTCTCAGGCTCCTCTGCTCCAAGCTGAAGGGACCCTGCTCCTGCAGCCTCTCCTCAGAAGGGAGATGTTCCACAAGGAAGGAGAATGCCCAGTTCTGGTTTATACAATACCTTCCATCTGTCCCAGTCTGGGGCATATCACATTTGTTGCATTTCCTCTTCAGTCCAGGTTTGTTCTAGTTCAGTGGGGACCTAGTCTCAGATCACACAATTGCAGAGTGATGGGTGTTGGAACTTCTGAAGATAATCCAGTCCAACCCCCCTGCTAGAGCAGGAGTACCCAGAGCAGATCACCCTGGAACATGTCCAGGTGGCCTTGTAATGCCTCCAGAGGAGACTCCACAATCTCTCTGGGCAGCCAGTTCCAGTGCTCTGCCACCTTCAAAGATCCAAATTTTGCACCAGACTGCTTTTCATTCCTGTGTTTGGACTACTGAAATGTTTTAGCACAAGAATTTACTTTTCCTCTTGACCCACTTATTAGCATAATTCTTATCCTCATGGCTGCACCTTTGAAAATTCAGCTGTGTGCAGGCATCAGATAACCAACATCAGGGTTCCTTTAATCTTCTCCTTCCTTAGATTTCAGCTCTAATGTTTTTAATGGTGACCACAGGGGAAAGGTAATGCCAAAAAAAATTAATAATGCCACCACTCATACTGCTACTGTTGTACAAAGAGTCCTAATACTCCAGGTCAGGAATGAGGTAGGAATAGGAAGGCAGAAACAGCCTTCAGAATGTTTTAACGTCCCAACTCTTAAACAAAACTTTGTGACCCAAGCTAAAAGAAGCTTCTTCTACCTGCATCTGTGTTTAAAGTATCATAGAAAAAATTAATTTAGACTAGAAAAAAAAAAAAGCCCACAAATAATATAATCAAAATAAACTCATAGAATGGTTTTGGTTGAAAAGCCCTTTGAAAATCATTGAGTAGCAATAGTAAGAATCAGTAGTGAGACACCCAGCATCTTATTGAGGTGATGTATTTAATTTGTGATCAAAATGAGAGGAACTGCTCTGCATAGAGCAAGGTCTTGTAATGAGAGGACGAGGAGAAATGGATTTAAAGTGGCAGAGGGGAGATTGAAAGTGGATGTTAGGAAGAAGTTCTTTGCAGTGAGGGTGGTGAGACACTGGCACAGGTTGCCAGGGAGGTTGTGGCTGCTCCTTGCCTGGAGGTGTTCAAGGCCAGGTTGGATGAGGCCTTGAGCAACCTGTTCTAGTGGGAGATGTCCCTGCCTATGACAGGGGCTTGGAACTGGATGACCTTTGAGGACCCTTCCAGCATAAACCATTCTATGATCTTTAGGGTCCCTTCCAAGCCAAACCATTCTGTGATGTATTTTTTCACATGTAGCACCGTACAGAACCATCTGCTGCAGACAAGTTGCTCTAGTCTAAACCTAGATACCTGTTGGCAAAGTGGGGTATTAACAAGTCCCAAATTCACCAACTTTGTTTCAATCTCATTTTTTTCAATGCTCAAACACCCTCCTCCACAGTTAGTTGAAGCAGAATACATCCAGTTATTGCCTTTTTCATATGCACTGCAAGTGCTGATGCTGTCTATTTAAAGCACAGTTTCAGATTGGTTTTTACCATTTTCTTTTCTTTCCTGCTTAGTTTTCTACCACTGAAGTGCTGTTGCAAACTTAGGGTAAAATTTGTTCAGCTTCCCGCAACAAAACTTTTTTTCACTTCAGGGAGGCACAAAGTTCTTCATTGAGGGACTGAGTGATTGATTTCTCATGCTGAGACCCTGAAAGGACTACACTTTTCTCTCCCAAGTGGGTTGGAAGGGACTTACGAAGCTCGTCCAGTCCAACCCCCCCCTGCAGTCAGCAGGGACATCCTCAATTAGATCAGGTTGCCCAGAGCCCTGTTGAGCCTCATCTCCAGGGATGAGGACCCAACCACCTTCGTTGGCAACCTGTTCTAGTGTTGCAACACCCTCATGGTGCAGAACATGTTCCTCACATCCAATCTCAATCTGCTCTGCTCTCGTTTGAAGCCATTACCGTTGTTCTGTCCCTGCACACCTTTGCAAACAGTCTCTCTGCAGCCTTCTTGCAGCCCCCTTCAGGTCCTGGCAGGCTGCTTCCTAGGAGCCTTCTCTTTTCCAGGCTGCACACCCCCAGCTCCCTCAACCTGTTCTCCTAGCAGATGTAAGAAGGAATCCTTGTTTTCACTTGGAAAAGGATCCATTAGGAAGGTGATAGTACCCTGGAACAGGTTACCCAGAGGGATTGTGGAGTCTCCCTCTCTGGAGATATATAAATCCCACCTGGATGTGTTCCTGTGTGACCTGCTCTAGGTGCTCCTGCTCTAGACTGGATGAGCTTTGGACATCCCTTCCAGCCCCTAACCTTTTGTGATTCTGTGATTCCCTCATCAACTCTCACCTTACTCCAGTGTCCTCTCGGGAAGCTGTAGAGAGTGAGGAAGTCTCCCCTTAGTCTCTTTTTCCTCAGACTAAACAACCCCAGCTCCCTCAGCCACTCCTCACAAGCCCTGTCCTCCAAATGAAGGTTTTGTATGGTGGTTGCACAAGCATACATAGGCAAGATTCATAAAGATATGCTCCTGATGTCTGGGGACCCTGTCCTGGTCTTTGAGAACCTTTGAAGAAGCTTCTTTTGATATCCAAAGAAGCTGGTTACTCTAGTAGCCAGGTGAAATGCCAAGGCTATGTAGAGGCAGTACCTAAGTATGAAAGCAGTGCTTCTGCTCTCTGTCATGTTAGCTGGGAATCAGCACATTTGAAAGACCTCTTACAGCCATCACACCTGAGAAGCTTTCTTATTTCCTGCTTTCTTATAGTAGATGCTGGTGGCACTTTCAAAAGATTCTAAGAGATCTATGTGACATGAAGTAAACATCATAGAAGTGAAGAAATAGGATCTTACCTAACCTTTTTTTTTTCTTTCTCCAAAATAAAAATGCAGGAAGTCCTTTACTGTGGTGAAGGTCAATCCTTAACTCTAAGTCCTTCAATACTGAGGACATTCAGTGATGAGTAGGAAAGCCAATGTCATCTTGGCTGGAATCAGAAGTGGTGTGTCCAGCAGGAGCAGGGAGGTGATTATCACCTTGGAATCTGTTCTGCTGAGGCCACACCTCAAGTGTTGTGCTCAGTTTTGGGCACCTCATTACAAGAGGGATGTGGAGGTGCTGGGGGGAATGCAGAGGAGATCAACGAAGCTGAGAAGGGCCTGGAGAATAAACCTGATGAGGAGTGACTGAGGGAGCTGGGGCTGGTTAGTGTGAAACAGAGGAGGCTGAGGGCAGACTTCATGGCTGTCTGCAGCTATCTCAAGGGACCTTGTGGAGAGGTTGGTGCTGATCTCTTCTCATAGGGTATTAGTGATAGAACAAGAGGGAATGGCCTCAAGCTTCAGCAGGGCAGGTTTGGACTGGACTTTAGGAAGACTTTTTTCCCAGCAAGTGTGGTCAGGGATTGGAATGTGCTGCCCAGAGATGTGGTGGAGTACCAACCCTGTGTGTGTTTAAAGGTGGTATGGATGTGGTGCTTGTGGCTATGTTTGAAGGTGAACCTTGTAGAGTAGGATTCTGGGTTGGAGTTGATGATCCTGAGGCTCTTTTCCTACCTGAATGTTTCTGTGATTCTGTGAATAAAACCTGGGAGAGGATGTTGCTTGTAGGGCTTGCTTGTTTCTTTGTACAAGCTATCCATTGAATTTATCACCTAAAGAAGCTGTACCTGATATTTTGTGCTCTTCCACCTTTTGCTAGAAAGAGAATTTGCATATCCCTTTCTGTGAAGGAAGAGTTTTAGGGATGAGCCCTAACAGCCTTCAGCTTCTCAGGCACACCCCTAAAGCTCTTCTCAGACTGAAGAGCTCTTCTAGTACTGGCAGTTATGGATGACAGCAGAGAGAGCAGAGTATCACAGACTGTTAGGGGTTGGGAATGACCCCCAAAGATCATCCAGTCCAACCTCTCTGCCAAAGCAGGATCACCCAGGGCAGGCTATATAGGAACACATCCAGGCTGGCTTTGAAAGACTTCAGAGCAGGAGACTCCACAACCTCTCTGGGCAGCCTGCTCCAGGGTTCTATCACCCTTGCTCTAAAGAAGTTTCTCCTCATGCTGATCTGAAACCTTCTCTGTTCCACTTTCTATCCATTGCTCCTTGGTTTATTGCTGCACAGCACCCAAAAGAGCTTGGCCCTCTCCACTTGACCTCCAGGCCTCAGCTCTTGATAGACATTGCTCAGATCCCCTCTCAGCCTTCTCTTCTCCAGACTAACCAGCTCCAGGGCTCTCAGTCTGTCTGCACAGGGGAGATGCTCAAGTCCCCCAGTCATTCTTGTGGCTCTCTGCTGGACTCTCTCCAGCAGGTTCCTGTCTCTCCTGAATTGGGGAGCCCAAAACTGGACAGAGTATTGCAGATGTGGTCTCAGCATGGCAGAGCAGAGGTGGAGAAGAACCTCCTTAGATCTGCTGGCCACACTTTTCTTGGTGCCCCCCAGGATGCCATTGACCTTCTTGGGCCACATTGCTGTGCCATGGATAACTCCACTGGTACTCATCTTTCTCTTTGGAACTGCTTTCCAGCAGGACTACTCCTAATCTGTATTTATGTATGCTCCTACCTGGCTTAAAAAATGGAGATTTTGACTTCTCTTGCATGTCAAAAAGTCGCTTGTCAAGCCAGAGCATAAGTAAAACATGGCCAGTCCAGAACAAGCTGTTGGTTGTTACTGAGGTCTGAAGGAAACAATCCCCCCCTCAAGAAGGAAATCAGAGCAAGCTGCCTTCTCTGGCTGAACATGCAATTTGCAACTCTGCTAATTTTACACACAACATTTGTTCCATGCAGACTATTTACAGGATTCCTGTAGTTAGCAAGACATTGATATTCCCTGGCAATGACTGCTTCCATATGAAAACCTGCTATTGTGGTGCCTCATTCCAGTCCATCAGTCAGCTGTTGTTATGGTTTGGGAATAGAAATGAAATCCAAAAGTCGTGGGTGGGTGGTTTGTGGTGTTTTGTTTGTTTATTCAGACTACAATTCTGGTATTAAAAAAAAAAAAGGCATAGGTGGTTCCATGTGAGCCTGAGGAAGAATTTTTTTCCCTGTGAGGGTGACAGAGCAATGGAACCAGCTGCCCAGGGAGGTTGTGGAGTCTCTTTCTCTGGAGATATTCAAGAACCATCTGGATGTGTTCCTGTGTGATCTGCTGTAGGTGCTGCTGTTCTGCCGGTGGGGCTGGACCAGATGATCTTTGGAGGTCCTTTCCAGCCCCTGACATTCTGTGATTCTATGAACATCAGAAAAATGCCTTAATGTAAGCTAAACAGCATTTACATGAGATGTGGCCTCAGCTATAGGGACAGGCTGAGAGATTTGGGGTTATTCAGTCTGGACAAGAGATGTCTTCAAGGAGGCCTCATTGTAGTCTTTCAGTATATGAAGTGGGCTACAAGAAAGCTAGGAAGAGAATTTTTAGGGTGTCAGGTTATAATAGGAATGGGGGGAATGGATCCAAGCTAGAGGAGGGCAGACTGAGATTGGACCTTAGGAAGAAGTTCTTCAGCGTGAGGGAGGTGAGACTGGCAGAGGTTGCCCAGGGAGGAGGTGGAAGCCTCATCCCTGGATGTTTTGAAGGCCAGGCTGGATGTGTCTCTGGGCAAGCTGATCTAGTGTGAGGTTTAGGAGGGACATTGAGATGCTTGAGCATGTCCAGAGAAGGGCGACAAGGCTGGAGAGAGGCCTTGAGCACAGCCCTACGAGGAGAGGCTGAGGGAGCTGGGATTGGTTAGCCTGGAGAAGAGGAGGCTCAGGGCAGACCTTATTGCTGTCTGCAACTACCTGAGGGGTGGTTGTGGCCAGGAGGAGGTTGCTCTCTTCTCTCAGGTGGCCAGCACCAGAACAAGAGGACACAGCCTCAGGCTGTGCCAGGGGAGATTTAGGCTGGAGGTGAGGAGAAAGTTCTTCCCTGAGAGAGTCATTGGACACTGGAATGGGCTGCCCGGGGAGGTGGTGGAGTCGCCGTCCCTGGAGCTGTTCAAGGCAGGACTGGACGTGGCACTTGGTGCCATGGTCTGGCCTTGAGCTCTGTGCTAAAGGGTTGGACTTGATGATCTGTGAGGTCTCTTCCAACCTTGGTGATACTGTGATACTGTGTGATACTGTGTGCCTGCCCATGGCTGTGGGGTTGGACCTGGGTGATCCTTGAGGTCCCTTCCAACCCTGACGATTCTGTGATGGAAACACTAACCACCAAAACTCAAAAGGAAGAAATGAATTGATCATATTGTAAGGGGCAAATGCATCTGAAAGTTGTAAACAGATTCATCATGGCACCTTATTTTAGTTAGAATCATGGGATCATTTAGAACCACAATACCACATTTGTGTTGGGATCTTGGAATTGTAGATCCATTTAGAACCACAACACAGTATTTCAGTTGGGATCATGGAATTGTAGAACCATTTAGAACCACAACCCAGAGTCCCAGCCCTGTGGAGAGGTACCTGGAAGTGCTGGTGTTTAACATCCATGGCACAGCAATGTGCCCTTGTGGCCAAAAAGGCCAATGGGATCCTGGGGCATTAAGAAGAGTGTGTCCAGCAGATCAAGGGGGGTTTTCCTTCCCCTCTACTCTGCCCTGGTGAGACCTCATCTTGAGTATTGCATTCAGTTTTGGGCTCACCAGTTTAAGAGGGACAGGCATCTGCTGGAGAGAGTTCAAGGGAGGGCTACAAGGGTGATTAGGGGACTGGAGCACTGCCTGATGAGGAGAGGCTGAAGGACCTGGGAATGTTAAGTCTGGAGAGGAGAAGGCTGAGAGGGAATTTAATGAATGTTTATCAATATCTGAGGGCTGGGGGTCAGGAGGTGGGGGACAGGGTCTGCTCACTTGCTCCCTGGGATAGGGCAAGGAGCAATGGATGGAAGCTGCAGCCAAAGAGGTTCCAGCTCAACACAAGGGGGAACTTCTTTACTGTAAGGGTCCCAGAGCACTGGCACAGGCTCCCCAGAGAGGCTATGGCATCTCCTTGTCTGGAGCCTTTCAAGGCCTGTCTGGATGTGTTCCTGTCTGACCTGAGCTAGATTGCATGGTCCTTCTCTGGCAGAGGGGTTGGACTGGATGATCTCTTTGGGTCCCTTCCAACCCCTAACATCCTGTGATCCTTTGAGTTCTTCATGGAACAACTCCTTTTCAACTGGTAAATGGAAATGCACATTAACCTTCAGAAAGAAAATTTGGCTTCCATTATTTAGTCAAATCCTTACATGGTTGTCTAGATTCAGTCAAGCACTAAGCTTTGATCCAGAGATAAGAGAGATTTCTGCCATGGATGGAATTTTTTAATGGCATTCACAAAGCTGGGCACTGAAGCACTTAAGGAGAAGCATACCAAAACACATGCCAGCAGAAGGGTTGAATAAAACAGAGAGTTGTAAGAATAATTCAGATAAGTCAGAAGCCAGAGAAGACAGTTGATGGAACAATGTCTGGATGGCTGGGAAGAGTTGCCTAAGGATCCAGCCAGGGATTGGAAAAACAAGGATGGCATTCTAGAAGTCTTTGTGGTGGATGAGAAGCTCAGTGTGAGCGGCCAGTGGACACTTGCAGCCCAGAGAGCCAAGCAGAGCCTGGGCTGCAGCCAGAGCAGTGTGGGCAGCAGGGCAAGGGAGGGTATTCTGCCCCTCTGCATCGCTCTGCTGAGACCCCACCTGGAGCACTGTGTCCAGTTCTGGAGCCCCTGGGACAGGGAAGGTCTGGAGGTGCTGGAAGGTGTCCAGAGAAGGGCCACGAGGATGATCAGAGGGCTGGACTGCTCTGCTATGGGGACAGGCTGAGAGAGTTGGGGTTGTTCAGTCTGGAGAAGAGAAGGCTGCGATGAGACTTTCTTGTGGCCTTCCAGTATCTGAAGTGGGCTCCAAGAAAGCTGGGGAGGGACTTTTTAGGGAGTCAGGTAGTGATAGGACTTGGAGGAGTAGATCCAAGCTAAAGGAGGGCAGCTTGAGATTAGACATTAGGAAGATGTTCTTCAGCATGAGGGTAGTGAGAGACTGGCAGAGGTTGCCCAGGGAGGTGGTGGAAGCCTCATCCCTGGATTTTTTTAGGGGCAGGCTGGATGTGTCTCTGGGCAAGCTGATCTAGTGTGAGGTGTCCCTGCCCAGGTGAGGGGAGGTGGAACTGGGTGATCCTTGAGGTCCCTTCCAACTCTGACAATTCTGTGTGAGTTTCTTCACTGCTGAACAGAGAAACTGTGGATCAAGATAGAAAAAGAAAACAAGCTACATTTCCTAGGATGTAAAGGAAAGCCAACAGGGCTGAACTGTGGAGAAATGACCAGAAGAATACCATGACACAAAGTTAGGGAGAGACATGCAGAGGTGTGCTATGTAGACAGAGGTGTATTGCATACAGGTGTGAGATACCTCAGGGAATCATTCTCAGGAACATAAAGCACTGTGGAATTTAGCAGACTTTGATATGTTGGGCTTGATCCATCCGTCTGAAGGCTGATCCAGCCCTCTGCTCATCCTCAAGGCCCCTCTCTGGACACCTTCCAGCACCTCCAGACCTTTCCTGTCCCAGGAGCTCCAGAATGATGTAAGATGTAAGCTGCCTAATCGAAGGATTTGGATTCAGGGAAATGGGGTAGATGTAAAAGAAAATTGAGCATGTTAAGCTATTGCCTTAATTTTCTGACACCTTACTGCAAGGACAGTTACTGATAGGAAAATATCACATTATCACAGTATCACAGTATCATCAGGGTTGGAAGAGACCTCACAGATCATCAAGTCCAACCCTTTAGCACAGAGCTCAAGGCCAGACCATGGCACCAAGTGCCACGTCCAGTCCTGCCTTGAACAGCTCCAGGGACGGCGACTCCACCACCTCCCCGGGCAGCCCATTCCAGTGTCCAATGACTCTCTCAGGGAAGAACTTTCTCCTCACCTCCAGCCTAAATCTCCCCTGGTGCAGCCTGAGGCTGTGTCCTCTTGTTCTGGTGCTGGCCACCTGAGAGAAGAGAGCAACCTCCTCCTGGCCACAACCACCCCTCAGGTAGTTGCAGACAGCAATAAGGTCTGCCCTGAGCCTCCTCTTCTCCAGGCTAACCAATCCCAGCTCCCTCAGCCTCTCCTCATAGGGCTGTGCTCAAGGCCTCTCCCCAGCCTCGTCGCCCTTCTCTGGACATGCTCAAGCATCTCAATGTCCCTCCTAAACTGGGGGGCCCAGAACTGAACACAGCACTCAAGGTGTGGTCTAACCAGTGCAGAGTACAGGGGCAGAATGACCTCCCTGCTCCTGCTGGCCACACCATTCCTGATGCAGGCCAGGATGCCACTGGCTCTCTTGGCCACCTGGGCACACTGCTGGCTCATGTTCAGGTGGGTATCAATCAGCACCCCCAGATCCTTCTCTGTCTGGCTGCTCTCAGCCACTCTGACCCCAGCCTGTATCTCTGCATGGGGTTGCTGTGGCCAAAGTGCAGCACCCTGCACTTGGAGCTATTGAAGCCATCCCCTTGGACTCTGCCCATCTGTGCAGGTGGTCAAGGTCCTGCTGCAGAGCCCTTCTGCCCTCCAACCCAGCCACATCTGCCCCAACTTGGTGTCATCTGCACACTTGCTGATGACTGACTCCATGCCCTCATCCAGGTCATCTATGAAGATGTTAAAGAGGATGGGGCCCAGCACTGATCCCTGAGGGACACCACTAGTGACAGCTGCCAGCTGGATGTGGCACCATTCACCACCACTCTCTGGGCTCAGCCCTCCAGCCAGTTCCTAACCCAGCACAGAGTGTTGCCATCCAAGCCATGGGATGACAGCTTAGCCAGCAGTTTGCTGTGGGGGACAGTGCCAAAGGCCTTGCTGAAGTCCAGACAGAGCACATCCACAGGCCTCCCCACAGCCACCAAGCAGTCACCTGAGCATAGAAGGAGATCAGGTTGGAGAGGCAGGATCTGCCCTTCCTAAACCCATGCTGCAAAACACTGTCCTGTTCAACTCTGCTTGAAACTGAGAGGAAATCCTCTGCCTAGGCTCACTTTTGCCTCTAGTGCAGGGCATACTGGAGACTCTTAATGGTTAGGAGTGACTTTTGTTTGTGGGTCTTGTGTGCATTTCTCTGCTCCAGTTTGTATTTATTCCTGTATCTGTGTTTTCCTGGCAGTACTGCTAAAGCCCAGCCATATAAAACTCTTGCTCAGCACTTACTCCACTCTTTGGAAACAACTTGGCTGCATTTTATGAACTTAGGGACCATCACATTAATTTTGGTCCAGTAGATAAATCTTTTTCTTTTTTTTTTTGTTGTTGTTAATGCAGCTTACATAATTTCCCTTTCTTGCCATGAGGTGACTGAGTATCCTTTAATACCACTAAACTCTGCTGTGCCTTAGAGTGGAAAATTATTTGTTCAGCAACATTATCCTTGTTCCTCCTTTAGCTGTTCAACTGTGAATGACTCACAAGATTGCTTCAGTTTAGCAACCCTCCTCTCTGATATGGAAGTCTGGGTGGACTGACAAAGGGTAGAAGGTTAATCCAGTTTCAGCTGTGAAAGGGAATTCTCCTTTTATCTTTGGATGGGGATGTTAAAAAGGAAACAAAGCATATCCTTCCAACAGCTGCATTTAGATGCTACACTTGTAATGTATGTATCCAATTGTTTGCAGCTGGAATAACTTCCTTTAAATTCACAGGGCTGCAGCAGCTCTGCTATGAGGACAGCACCAGAACAAGAGGACACAGCCTCAGGCTGTGCCAGGGGAGATTTAGGCTGGAGGTGAGGAGAAAGTTCTTCCCTGAGAGAGTCATTGGACACTGGAATGGGCTGCCCGGGGAGGTGGTGGAGTCGCCGTCCCTGGAGCTGTTCAAGGCAGGACTGGACGTGGCACTTGGTGCCATGGTCTGGCCTTGAGCTCTGTGCTAAAGGGTTGGACTTGATGATCTGTGAGGTCTCTTCCAACCCTGATGATACTGTGAGACTGTGATCCCTTGCCCCTTTTCCTGTCACAGGATACCACTGAAAAGAGCCTGGCCCCTGCCTCTTGACAGCCACCCTGCGGATACTTACAAACATCAAAAAGACCTCCTCTGAGCCTCCTCCAGGTCTGCCAGCCTTTCCTTATCACACAGCTGCTCCAGTCCCTCCATAGCCTTCACTGGACACTGTCTGGTATATTGTTGTCCCTCTTGAACTGTGGAGCCCAAAACTGGAGAAAGTAACTCCAGATGTGGCCGAACCTCCCTTCACCTGCTGGCCATACTCTTAATGCACCATAGCCTTTATGGCCACAAGGGCACAGTGCTGTCCCATGCATAGCTTACTATCCACTGAGACTTCAGTGTCCTTCTCCATGATGCTGCTTTCCAGTAGGTCAAAGAAAAAAGAAATGCAATTTAAAATAGAACTGTAGAAAAGTTCTGGAATGAATCTCCACTGAGGAGGAGGAGGGGGAGTGGATCAGCAAAGTGCACTGAACCATAATGATTCTATGATTAGAAAGAAAGTCATGATGAAGGGTCTGCAGAGCTGCTTATCTCAGTGCCATTATTTTCTAGGGAGCCTCTTGTTAAGAACATATGGATAGCCTTGATTTATTTCTTACTCCTCCTGTGCAATTTAGAGTAGCATCCAGGCTGCACCTCAAATACAGGGTGCCAAGAAGGTCATTGAGGGGCTGCAGTGGATCCAGAGAAGCAACAAAGATGGTGAAGGGTCTGAGGAACAGGGCTGGGGAGGAGCTGAGGGAACTGGGGGTGTTTAGTCTGGAGAAGAGGAGGCTGAGGGGAGACATCATTGCTCTCTACAGCTCCCTGAAAGGACTGGTCTCTTCTCCCTAGCAAGAAGTGATAGGATGAAAGGAAATAGGTTCAAGGTTTGTTGGGAGAGGTTTAGGTTTGACATTAGGAACTATTTCTTTCCTGAAAGAGAGGTCAGAGATTGGAAGAGGCTGCCCAGGGACTCACTGTGGATGATGCTCGTGTAGAAATGATGCTCTGGGACGTGGTTTAATTGGTGTAGTGGTGCTGGCTTGATGGCTGACCTGAATAATCTTAAAGATCTTCTACAATTGAAACAATTCTGTTGATCCAAGATGCTGAATTATATTTTAGTAATCTTTGGTTAGTCAGAAGCAACCAGGCTTGCTCTTGAGCAGTGTGCTCTGGTGGCCAGGATGGCCAGTGCCATTCTGGGATGCATTAGAAGGTCTGTGGTCAAGTAGGTCAAGAGAGATTCTCTTGCCCCTCTACTCTGTCCTGGTGAGGACTCATCTGGAATATTGTGGCCAGTTCTGGCCCCTCAGTTCAAAAGGGTCATGGAACTCCTTGAGAGTGCCCCTGTCCAAGCCATGGGCTGCCAGTTTGGCCAAGAGTTTGCTATGGCAGACAGTGTCAAAGCTGAGGGCTAGGGGTAGAGGAAGGGAAGAAAACTTTCCTCTTTCAGGTATGATCCTAGCATTATGGAAGCATGAATGCAGGGACTCAATTAACCACCAAGATATTATGGCAAAATTAGCTCACAAAAAGGAGAATCATAGTCAAGCAGGTTGGAAGACACTTCCAAGATCATCAAGAAAATCTATCTCCCAGCCCTAGCCTGTCAACCAGATCATGGCGCTAAGTGCCCTATCCAGTCTTTTCTTGAACACCTCCAGGGACAGTGCCTCCACCACCTCCCTGGGCAGCCCATTCCAATGCCAATCACTCTCTTTGCCAACAACTTCCTCCTAACATCCAGCCTAGACCTCCCCTGGCAGAGCTTGAGACTGTGTCCCCTTGTTCTGTTGCTGGTTGCCTGGGAGAAGAGACCAACCCCACCTGGCTACAATGTTCCTTCAGGTAGCTGTAGACAGCAATGAGGTCTGCCCTGAGCTTCCTCTTCTGCAGGCTGCACACCCCCAGCTCCCTTAGCCTCTCCTCATAGGGTTTGTGTTCCAGGCCCCTCACCAGCTTTGTTGCCCTTCTCTGGACACCTTGCAGCACCTCAACATCTCTCTTGAATTGAGGAGCCCAGAACTGGACACAGCACTCAAGGTGTGGCCTGAGCAGTGCTGAGCACAGGGGCAGAATAACCTCCCTTGTCCTGCTGGCCACACTGCTCCTGATGCAGGCCAGGATGCCATTGGCTCTCTTGGCCACCTGGGCACACTGCTGCCTCATCTCCAGCTACTATCTACCAGTACCCCCAGGTCCCTCTCTGCCTGGCTGCTCTCAGCCCCTCAGTCCCCAGCCTGTAGTGTTGCTTGGGGTTGTTGTGGCCAAAGTGCAGAAAAGGAGCAAGACACATGTAAACTAACAAGAAGTTTGGATTAGACAAAAACTGTACTCTTGATTTTCATTTCACCTTGGTGAAGAAATACTGTGAGGGCTTGAGGAAGTGATTTGCAAACCCAACATTTTCTGCAGCCAACATCATCCTAGGTCTATTCACCACTATTTGAGAAAGCATCTTTTTTAATTCCAGTCTAGTCAGGCTTTGTTTATTTCCATATTGACAAAATAAACACAGAGCTTTGTACAAGTTGAAAGCTTCTACGTTTTGTGGTTTAAAAAGAGGGAAAAAAATAAAAGCCAAACCACCCTCTTGTTTGCTTCTGTTAGGCTTGGTTTGTTTTTCCCCTGTGTAATTTTATAGATGATATCTTGGTTCATTTTGTACTTTGCATCTTCTGAGTCTTGTTGGAAAAAAGGAATATTTCACAGAGTCACAGAATTGTCAGGGCTGGAAGGGACCTCAAGGATCATCCAGGTCCAACCTCCAAGCCATGGGCAGGAACACCTCACACTAGATCAGCTTGCCCAGAGACACATCCATCCTGGCCTTCAGAACATCCAGCAATGAGGCTTCCACTTCTCCCTGGGCAACCTCTGCCAGTCTCTCACCACCCTCACGCTGAAGAACTCCTTCCTAGGGTCTAATTTCAATCTGCCCTCCTCTTGCTTGGATCCATTCCCTCCAGTCCTATTACTACTTGACACCCTAAAAAGTACTTCCCCAGCTTTCCTGTAGCTCCCTGCCATAGGACAAGGGTTAAGGGATGGAAACTGCTGCACAGGAAATTGCACCTCAAGATGAGGAAGAACTTCTTTGCTGTAAGGGTGTGGTAGAGGGTAGCAGAGCCCTCTTGCAAAACCCTCATTTATACAAATTTCATTCCCCAAACCCAAACTTTTCCCCTCCATAACAAAAGGTCACAGAGCAGTGGCACAGGCTCCTTAGAGAAGTTGTGGAGTCTCCTTGTCTGGAGCCTTTCCAGTCCTGTCTGGATGTATTCCTGTGCCACCTGTGCTGGATTCTGTGGTCCTGCTTTGTGGATCCCTTTCCAACCCCACTAAAAATGCAAAAATAATGAAATACAGAGCTTCACTTTTATCTGCTACTTGTAAAGTATATAGAATATTTATCTGGTATATGTAAGGGCAACAAAGCTGGCCCAAAACCAGGGGTTTTAGGAGTGACTGAGGGAACTGAGGTTGTTTAGTCTGGAGAGAAGGAGGTTGAAGAGAGGCTTCATTGTTCAGCTCCCTGAAAGGAGGTTGAAGTGAGGTGAGGTTAGATTGTTCTCCTCTCCCTAGTATCAAGTGATAGAAAGAGAGGAAATGACCTGAAGTTGTGCTAGGAGAGGGTTAGAGATTATGAAAAAATTCTTTGCTGCAAGAGTGCTCAGGGATTGGCATAAGCTGCCCAGGGAGTTGGTGGAGTCACCATCTCTGGAGGTGTTCAAGAAACCTGTGGACATGGCACTGTGGGACATGGTTTAATGGCCATGGTGGTGTTAGGTTGACTATTGGACTTGATGGTTTTACAGGTATTTTCCAACCATAAGATTTCAGTTAGAATTCTACACTTCTCTGATTCCAAACCTGTAACCATCTTCTATTCTGATGTCCATCTCAGTTCTCCAGCCTGACACAGCTGTTCTTCCAGGTCTCATACTCTTAGTCACTGGAACAGGCTGCCTAGGGAGGTGGTTGGGTCCCCATCCCTGGAGGTATTTGAAGTGAGGCTCTGGGCAGCCTTGATCTAGTTGAGGATGTCCCTGCTGACTGCAGAGGGAGTTGGGCTGGATGAGCTTTGGAGGTGTCCCCTCTAACCCAAACTATTCAGTGGTAATGTAGTTACTCGTAGCTTGTTATTTCCATGAACATCTGCTCCAAGGAGTTAATTACTTTGGCAATCACACTGGATCAGGGTGTTCAGGGTGTAGCAGCTCTTCCATACTCTTGAGCTGTAATGCATGCATGAACCTTGATGTGAAGAGATTGAGAATTGCTGCTGTAACATATAGGGCTGTTCTGACAGTTCTGTCTGCAGGGTCATACAGATGGCTTAGGACACTGCCACACCAAGTAGAACCAATTACTTCCCTAAATATAAGCTAGACAAAGTAGGAATGCCAGCCCACTGATGATCGCAGACTCAGAGAAGGTCAGGGGCTAGAAGGGACCTCCAGAGCTCATCCAGTCCAACTCCCTCTGCCAGAGCAGGAGCACGTAGAGCAGGTCACAAAGGAACACATCCAGGTGGGGTTCAAATATCTCCAGATGTCACCCTCAGAGGGAAAAAAAATCCTCCTCCTGTTTCCATGGAACTTCCTAGGCCTCAGCTTCCACCACTGCCCCTTTTGCTGTCACTGGGCATCACCCAGCAGAGCCTGGCTCCAGCCTCTGCCCACTCACCCTGCACATCTTTATCACCATGACTGAGGTCACCCCTCAGGCTCCTCCTTCCATTCCCTTCAGCATCTTTATTGCTCTGTGCTGGATTCTCTGAAGCAGTTCTATGCCTCCCTTGAACTGGTGGGCCCAGAACTGGACACAGTACTCCAGATGTGAACTTGCCAGGGCAGAGTAGAGGGGCAGGAGAACCTCTCTCAAGCTACTAACCACAGCCCTTCTAATGCACCTCAGAATGGCACTGGTCCTCCTGGCCACCAGAGCACATTGCTGGCTCATGGTCAACCTGCTGTCATCTAAGACCCCCAAATCCTTTTCCCCTTCTTTGTCTTCCAGCGGGTCAGTGCCCAGCATATCCTGCTCCCCGGGGTTGTTCTTTCCCAGGTGCCAGACTCTGCCCTTGCCCTCATTGAATTTGATTCAATTTCTGCCTGTTCAACTCTCAGCCTATCCAAGTCTGGCTGTGATGATCACTGGAGATATTCGGGGTCAGGCTTGATGAGGCTCTGAGTAACCTCAGTGCAGGGGGACTGGACTGGCTGATCTTTGGAGGTCCCTCCTAACCCAAACTATTTTATGAGCAGGACTAAACTTCAAAGGCACAGACCAAAAATAGCCAAGGCAAAATCATTGAATTGTTTCTGCTGAAATGGATCTTGGACCTTGTCCTGCCCAACCAGTCCCTAACTCTGCCTGGGCTGATGCTAACTGACGTCCCTCATCACCATATTTCTGCCTCCTTTAAGCATCTTTGTGGATGGGCATTCAGCCATCTCTCTGGGCAGCCTCTGCCAGGTTTTGAAAGCCCTTTCACTGAAGAAGTTTCTTCTAATAGCCAACCTAAATGTTGCCCATTTTTGCCATATTTGGGTATGATGCTGAGGAGGTAACACAGATTATTCTTAAAATGGCCCAAGCTGATAACTGCTCCTTACTAAGCTACATTTATAGATCCATTGCCAGGAGGCATCAGTCTTTGTAGGTGCTTAAGACCAGAAGAGATTTCCACAGAACTGCAGAATGCCAGGTTGGAAAGGACCTCAAGGAAGATTTGGTCCAAGCTTTCTAGTTGATAATATAGTTGATAGGAGCTGGCCCAGCAACCTGTCAAGGCGAGTCTTGAAAGTGTTCACTATAGAGGAATCTGGGGGTACTGATAGATAGTAGCTGAAGATGAGCCAGCAGTGTGCCCAGGTGGGCAAGAGAGCCAATGGCATCCTGGCCTCTATCAGGAACAGTGTGGGCAGCAGGACAAGGGAAGTCCTTCTGCCCCAGTATTGATGAGAACACACCTGAGTCCTGTGCCCAGTTCTGGGGCCCTCGGTTTAAGAAAGATGTTGAGGTGCTTGAAAGTGTCCAGAGAAGGGCAACAAAGCTGGTGAGAGGCCTGGAACACAAACCCTATGAGGAGAGGCTGAGGGAGCTGGGGGTGTGCAGCCTGCAGAAGAGGAGGCTCAGGGCAGAGCTCATTGCTGTCTACAGCTACCTGCAGGGAGGTGGTAGCCAGGTGGGGTTGGGCTCTTCTGCCAGGCAAGCAGCAACAGGACAAGGGGACACAGTCTCAAGTTGTGCCAGGGGAGGTCTAGGCTGGATGTTAGGAGGAAGTTGTTGTCAGAGAGAGTGATTGGCATTGGAATGGGCTGCCCAGGGAGGTGGTGGAGTCACTGTGCCTGGAGGTGTTGAAGCAAAGCCTGGCTGAGGCACTTAGTGCCATGGTCTGGTTGACTGGCTAGGGCTGGGTGCTAGGTTGGACTGGATGATCTTGGAGGTCTCTTCCAACCTGGTTGATTCTATGATTCTATGAATCCATTGCTGCCCTTGGGAGATTTTTCCATTGGTTTTATGATCATCTGGCCTGATGTCCTAACCCAGCCCTGCACATTTTCAGCTTCAAATTTCTCTGTCTTTTATAATGCTGTAGAGTGGAAATAAAACAATGAAGACACCATTAGCGACATTTGAAAATGTTTTAAGTACTTCAGATGTGCTGAGAGGAGCAGGCATGGCCTGAAGCTGCACTAGAGGAGGTTTAGGTTGGATGTTAGGATGAACTTCCTGATGGAAAGGGAGATGGGCTGGATATTAGGAGGAAGTTCTTCACAGAGAGTGTGACTTGCCATTGGAATGGACTGTGCAGGGAGGTGGTGGAGTTGCTGTCCCTGGAGGTGTTCAAGAAGACAAGATGAGGCAGTTAGTGCTATGGTCTGGTTGATTGGATAGGTCTGGGTGCTAGGTTGGACTAGATGAGCTTGGAGGTCTGTTCCAACCTGGTTGATTCTGTGATCTTTAGGAAGATCTTTAGGGGCTGGAACAGGGCCAAAGGAGAGTGATGAGAGTAGGGAAGGGACTGCAGGGAAAGGCTACTGAGAAGAGGCTGGGGGGGGTTTAGCCTGGAGAAGAGGAGACTCAGGGGGGACCTTAACACTCTTCTACAGCTACCTGAAAGGAAGTTGCAGTCAGGTGGGGTCAGGCTCTGCTCCCAGGCAACTTGTGCCAAGAGGAGAGGGCATGGCCTGAAGCTGTGCCAGGGGAGGGTTAGGTTGGGTGTTAGGAAGTAGTTCCTGCTGGAAAGGGGAATTAGAGACTGGAATGGGCTGCCCAGGGAGGTGGTGGAGTTGCCATCCCTGGAGGTGTTTAAGGACAGCTTGGCTGTGGCACTCAGTACCGTGGTCTGGTCACTATGGTGCTGTTAGGCTGGACCTGAAGATCTCAGAGGTCTATTCCAGCCTCAGAGATTCTATGATTCTCTTACAGCTCTATCAGCTTCCCTTATTTCCAGGAACAATCAATATTTGTCTCTTGCAGTGATTGCAGGAAAATGCCACCTTGGATGATCACATTCTAGCAGCAGTGGGTTGGGTGGTGCCAGTTAAAAAAAGATTTGTGTCTCTCAATCCAGCTTGGGTTTGTGTAAATTAATGCAGTGTTGGAGGAAGCAGCCGACTTAAAAAGCACCGACTCAGATCCCAGCCTGTTGTTTCTCCCTTGGAGCCCAAAGGTGTCAGCTGTTACTCCCCCACTTTTTGCAGCTTTGGTGATGCGAGGAAAGATATTTTCATGTAGAGAACGCAGGATCCCAATTATGTCACTCAGCCCAGGGTAGGTCTGAAGTCTTGAGATAGCTGCAAATAGCAGATAATGACACTAAAATCAGTTTATCTCACTGCACCATGAAATGATAATGAGTTCTTGTGCTGATAATTGCATTTCTTCCCACACAAGATCTGAGGGAATCATAGAATCAACCAGGTTGGAAGAGACCTCCAAGCTCATCCAGTCCAACTTAGCATCCAGCTCTATCCAGTCAACCAGACCATGGCACTAAGTGCCTCAGCCAGGCTTTGCTTCAACACCTCCAGGGACAGTGACTCCACCACCTCCCTGGGCAGCCCATTCCAATGCCAATCACTCTCTCTGGGAAGAACTTCCTCCTAATATCCTTTGACAAGATAAAACTGGAGTGGTTGGAGCATTCTGCAGGAGCTTTGGACTTTTCCCATAGTGTTGTCAAACTCTCCCACTGAAAGCAAAAACTCAAATCACACAACCATAGAATCGTAGCATGCTTTAGGTTGGAAGGGACCTCAAAGCTCATCCAGTTCCAACCCCTCACTGTAGGCAGGGACACCTCCCACTAGAACAGGTTGCTCAAGGCCTCATTCAGTCTGGTCCTGAACAACCTCCCCTGTTGACATTGGAAGAGACCTTTGCAGGTCACAGGAACTTTCAGGTAGGAAAAGCCCATCAGGATCACCAAGTCCAACCCAGAACCCTACTCTGCAAGGTTCACCCTAGACCATAGCATTAAGCACTACATCCAAACCACCTTTAAACACACCCAGGATTGGTGACTCCACCACCTCCCTGGGCAGCATATTTTAATCCCTGACCACTCTTACTGGAAAGAAATTCATCCTGATGTCCAGCCTAAACCTGCCCTGCTGCAGCTTGAGGCCATTGCCTCTTGTTCTGTCACTAATGCCCTGTGAGAAGAGACCAGCAGCGACCTCTCCACAAGGTCAGGTAGTTGTAAGAGGAGTATAATTGAATTTTTTTCTCAATTACCATGGACAAACAGAGACTGAGAAGTTCACAAGGTAGTGTTATGCAAATAATCAGTTTTTCAGTATTTTCTTCTTTCATCTTTTAACAGTAGTCAGAGAGGTTTTCTTTAAAGCCACAGTGGTACTGTGAGAGACTTAGCACAGTTGCTCAGGATCTCAGTGCTCCACTGACAGCAGCATTTGAAGAAAGGCAGCTGATGGCTAAATGCCATTTGGAAAATCTTACTTTGAAAATGCACTTCATAGCTGACTGCACAGATATGCCTCTTCTACAATCCCAAGGTTCCTAGCCTGAGAAATAAGGGGTGAGTTCTTTAAAGACAGGTGAAAACTTTTCTTCCATTTCAAAAATAGAATCATAGAATCATAGAATCAAGCAGTTTGGAAGAGACCTCCAAGCTCATCCAGTCCAACCTAGCACCCAGCCCTATCCAATCAACCAGACCATGGCACTAAGTGCCTCAGCCAGTGTAGTTGCTCTTAGTGGTGAAAAAAACAGAAAATCTTTGCAAAAACAGTCCTGGGTGAGACCCCAGCTCAAATCTTGCCTCCAGTTCTGGTGTCCTCAGCAGAAGGAGGACACAGAGGTGTTGGAGTGAGACCAGAAGAGGCCACAAGGAGGATCCAAGGGCTGGAGCAGCTCTGCTGTGAGGACAGGCTGAGGGAGATGGGGTTGCCTTCTGATCACAGACTCACAGAATTAACGGGGTTGGAAAAGACCTTCAAGATTATTGAGTACAACCTAGCACCTAGCACTTTCTAATTAACTAGACCCTGGCAATAATGCCTCATGCAGCCTCCTCTTAAACACCTCCAGGGATGGGGACTCCACCAGCTCCACAGGCAGCCCATTCCAATGCCAGTCACTCTTGCTGGGAAGAACTTCTTCCTAACATCCAGCCTGAACCTGCCCTGCTGTAGCTTGAGGCTGTGTCCTCTTGTTCTGTGCCTGGGTGCCTGACAGAAGAGACCAACCCACCTGGCTACAGCCTCCTTTCAGGTAGTTGCAGATAACTGAAGGGATCCTGCAGGAAGGCTGCAGAAGGACTTTTCCTGAGGGTGTCTAGAGACAGGCCAAAGGGGAATGGTTTGAAGCTGGGGCAGAGCAGGATTAGACCAGAGCTGAGGAAGAAGTTCTTCAGTAGGAGGATGGTCAGTCTCTGGAACAGGCTGCCCAGGGAAGCTGTGGTTGTCTCCTCCCTAAGGGTGTTCAAGGCCAGGTTAAATGAGGCATTGAGCAACCAAAGCTCATTGAGAGGCATCTCTGTCCACAGCAGGGAGATTGGAGTAGATGATCTGTGAGGTCCCTTCCAACCTAAGCCATTTTTTAAATGAGCTTTAGAACACCTTTAGTCCATAGAGGACTACTTTACACCTGTCATACAAACTACAATCACTGCAACTTGCTTTAGTTTTTTCTTTCCCTCCACTTCCCCCTTTTACTCTTTGCTCTGCTTTGGTTTTCATTTGCTTTCTTTGCTGTTTGAGAGAATCTTAGAGTCTTTCAGGTTGGAAAAGCCTTCTAAGATTAGTCATTCCAACCACCAAACCACCCTACTTTCTATGTCGTGGCCTAAACTGCCATGGCCACAGGTTTTTTTGAACACCTCCAGGGATGTGGACTCCTTCACCTCCCTGGGCAGTCTGTTCCAGTCCCTCACCACTCTTGCAGAAAAGAAATGTTTTGCAATGCCCAATCAACACCTCCTCTGGTGCTGTCTGAGGCCATTTCCTCTCACCCTGTCAGTTGCTTGGAAGAACAGCCCAACATCCCATCTCATTCCAACCTCCTTTCAGGGAGCTACAGAAAGCAGGAAGATCTCCTCAGCCTCCTCTTCTGCAGACAAAATGATCTGAGTACCCTCAGCTGTTTCTCCCCAGACCTGCTCTCCAAACCTTTCCTTAGTTTCATTGCCCTTTTCTGTGTGCACTGCAACAACTCTCTGTCCTATGCTCACAGAGATTGGTTCTGCAAACAGCTCCAACTGAAGTCCATAAAAAGCAATACAAATCCCAAACCCTCTTTTAAAAACTGAAAGAAGTTGACTTTGCATTCCAAATGTTGCAAGAAAGTTCTTGGCTATCTCTATGTCTTTCTGAACAAATCAAGAGATCCATCACATGCAGCAAACCCCAGATCTGTTTAAATTGCTGCTTAAAATAATCTGTTTAAATTTCTGCTTAGAAATTGCATGAGCTCTGAGCTCCCAAGGCACTGATAGCACAGGATGTTAGGGTTAGAAGTGACCTCTGGAGAGCTTCCAGTCCCCTGCCACAGCAGGCCCAGAGAATCCAGCACAGGTGGCACAGGGGCACATCCAGACAGGGCTGCAAAGGCTCCAGACAAGGAGACTCCACAACCTCTCTGGGCAGCCTGTGCCACTGCTCTCTCACCCTTACAGCAAAGAAGTTCTTCCTCCTCTTGAGCTGCAGCTTCCTGGGCTGCAGTTTCCATCCCTTGCCCCTTGGCCTATGGCAGGGCACAAGTGAGCAGAGGCTGTCCCTGTGCCTTCCTTCCTGACCCCCAGCCCTCAGCTCTTGACAGACATTGCTCAGCTCCCTCTCAGCCTTCTCCTCTGCAGACTGAACAGCCCCAGGGCTCTCAGCCTCTCCTCACCAGGCAGTGCTCCAGGCCCTTCAGCATCCTTGCAGCCCTGCCTTGGACTCTCTCCAGCAGATCTCTGTCCCTCTTGAAGTGGGAAGCCCAGAACTGGATGCAATATTCCAGGTGTGACCTGACCAGGGCAGAGTAGAGTGAGAGGAGAAGCTTCCTCCATCTGCTGCCCACACTCTTCTTAATGGCCCCCACGACCACCCCACTGGCCTTCTTGCCCACCAGGGCACATTGCTGTTCCATGCAGAACTTGGGTGCCCAGCAGCACTCCCAGGTCTCTCTCCATAGGGCTGCTCTCCAGCAGATTGTCTCCCACCCTTTACTGGTGCAGTTTATTGTTTCTTCCCCCTTTCTGGAGCAGTGTATGGTTAAAGTGAAGAGTTGAAACCTAAGCTCTCTGTGTCACTGTTTTACCACAGTTTCCCCTTGAGGAAGGAGGGAAAACTGGAGCAGTGATTTTTACCAGCTTATGCTCAACAAAGGTAAATAAATAAAGGGAGAGAAGAGAAAATGGCCAATAAGGAAGAATGGAAGTGAGCAGCTCATAAAAGAGTGCAGCTGCAACAACTCTTCAGTATTCACTTTTGCCCTATCTAACCTTGTTTGAGTGCTGTAGGAGCTCTTCAGCTTTTACAGCCTGTGCTCAGGCTGCCAGCCCCAGCTCAGTTTGTCTGTTAGTGTTCTGAGTATTCTACATCTCCAAAGAAGGGCCAGGAGAGTCACAGATTCACAGCATGTCAGGGGCTGGAAGGAACCTCCAAAGCTCCTCCAGTCCAACCCTCCTGCCAGATCAGAAGCACCTACAGCAGGTCACACAGGAACACATCCAGGTGAGCTTTGAATATCTCCACAGAGGAAGACTCCATAATCCCCCTGGGCATCCTGTTCCAGGGCTCTGTTACCCTTACAGGGTAAAAACTCCTCCTGTTTCCATGGAACTTCCTATGCCTCAGCTTCCACCACTGCCCCTTGTGCTGTCATTGGGCATCACTCAGCAGAGCCTGGCTCCAGCCTCTGGCACTCATCTTTACATATTTATAAACATTGATGAAGTCACCTCTCAGTGTCTTCTTCTCCAAGCCACAGCTCTCTCAGGCTCTCCTTGCAACAGAGATGTTCCATTCCCTTCAGCATCTTCGTGGCTCTGTACTGGACTCTCTCAAGCAGTTCTATGTCCCTCTTGAACTGGGGGCCCCAGAACGGGACACAGTATGCCAGATGTAGCCTCACTAGGGCAGAGCAGAGGGGTGGAAGAACATCTCTGGAACTACTCACCACAGCCCTTCTAATCTACCCCAGAATAGCATTGCTCCTCCTGACCACAAATCACATTGCTGGCTCAATGATCAGGGAGCTGGATGTCTGCTATGTGAGGATAAGCTGAGAGATGTGGAGTTGTTCAGCCTTGAGAAGGTTTAGGGCAGACCTTATTACCATGGACCTGGACATAAAGGACATAAAGGGAGCCTCCATCCTCTTGAAGGAGTCTAAGGTGTGGCTTCATCAGCGCTGGCTACAGGAGGTCAATCACTGCCCTGCTTCTGCTGGTCACACTCTTGCTGATCCAGGCCAGCATGCTGGTGGCCTTCTTGGCCTCCTAGGCTCATCTTCTGTCAGCTGTCAAGGTGAGAGCCATCTAATGACATATGCCAGGTGGGGAGAAGGAACAGGAAGAGCTGTGGTACAGAACTTTGTGGCAAAGTGAAAAGCAAAGGAAGGGTTCTGTTAATTATTACTTGAATATATGTAAAACCACAGTACATTTCTCTTCCTATACAACCAGGTGTTCTTTCCTATCAGTCTTGGTGCTGAGTTACATTTTTGGCTGCCAGGTTCTGAGGATTATACTGGCTCCTGCAGGTGCCTGTGTGTTGGTAGAGAGCTGAAGCAATATCAGCAAGAATCTTTGTGCGTGGCAGCTTTCCATGGATGCAAAATCCTCTCCCCCCCAATTACAGCTTGGGTGTTGTTTCTCCATCCTCATCTCCCACCCCCAAACCCATGCAGGACTAAGGATTCCCCCTCCCCCCCCCAAAACCCTTTCATGACATCAGAGTAACACACTTAGAGTTCTAGGGATGTCTTTAATATTCCTAAAATCATAGAATCATATAGAATCATAGAATCAACCAGGTTGGAAGAGATCTCCAAGATCATCCAGTCCAACCTAGCACCCAGCCCTAACCAATCAACCAGACCATGGCACTAAGTGCCTCAGCCAGGCTTTGCTTCAACACCTCCAGGGATGGTGCCTCCACCACCTCCCTGGGCAGCCCATTCCAATGCCAATCACTCTCTCTGTGAAGAACTTCTTCCTAATATCCAGCCTAGACCTACCCTGGCACAGCTTGAGACTGTGTCCCCTTGTTCTATTGCTGGTTGCCTGGGAGAAGAGGCCACCCCCCACCTGGCTACAATGCCCCTTCAGGTAGTTGTAGACAGTAATAAGGTCACCCCTGAGCCTCCTCTTCTCCAGGCTGCACACCCCCAGCTCCCTCAACCTCTCCTCATAGGATTTGTGCTCCAGGCCCCTCACCAGCTTTGTTGCCCTTCTCTGGACACCTTCCAGCACCTCAACATCTCTCTTGAATTGAGGGGCCCAGAACTGGACACAGCACTCAAGGTGTGGCCTGAGCAGTGCTGAGCACAGGGGCAGAATAACCTCCCTTGTCCTGCTGGCCACACTGCTCCTGATGCAGGCCAGGATGCCATTGGCTCTCTTGGCCACCTGGGCACACTGCTGCCTCATCTCCAGCTACTATCTACCAGTACTCCCAGGTCCCTTTCCTCCTGACTGCTCTCCAGCCACTCAGTCCCCAGCCTGCAGTGCTGCTTGGGGTTGTTGTGGCCAAAGTGCAGAACCCTGCACTTGGCCTTGTTCAATCTCATCCCATTGGCCTCTGCCCACCCATCCAGCCTGGCCAGGTCCCTCTGCAGGGCTCTCCTACCTTCCAACAGCTCCACACCTGCTCCTAGCTTGGTGCCATCTGCAAACTTACTGATGCTGGACTCAATGCCCTCGTCCAAATTCTCTTTGCAATCCACGTGTGGAAGTACCACCAGTAGGTAACATGCACACCTGAAACTGAACAAGCTCCCTGGGAGCTTTCTGTACTGCTCCTGTCACTTCCCTTCCTCTGGGCAGGTGATCTGTACTTTCTCAAGATCAAAGCAGCTTCTGACCTGAGGTGGTTCTTCTGGTTGTGAGTTATGAAAACAGCTACAGCTGCCCTGGATACTTCCACACTGCCTGGAGTTTCAGTTGGGACATTGTAGCCAGGTGGGGGTTGGCCTCTTCTCCCAGGTAACCAGCAATAGAACAAGGGGACACAGTCTCAAGTTGTGCCAGGGTAGGTATAGGCTGGATGTTAGGAAGAAGTTCTTCACAGAGAGAGTGATTGGCATTGGAATGGGCTGCCCAGGGAGGTGGTGGAGGCACCGTCCCTGGGGGTCTTCAAGAAAAGCCTGGCTGAGGCACTCAGTGCCATGGTCTGGTTGACTGGCTAGGGCTGGGTGCTAGGTTGGACTGGATGATCTTGGAGGTCTCTTCCAACCTGGTTGATTCTATGATTCTATGATTCTATGATCACAAAAGTAGGGAAGAGAAGAGGAGAGGAGGAGGTGACTGAGGGATTTGGGGATGGTTAGTTTGAACCAGAGGAGGCTGAGGGCAGACCTCATTGCTGTCTACAGCTATCTGAAGGGACATTGTGAAGAGGCTGCTGCTGGGCTCTGCTCACAGGTAATTGGAGACAGTAGAAGGGGGAATGGCCTCAAGCTGAGGCTGGGGAGGTTTAGATTGGACATTAGGAAAAAGTTTTTCATGGAGAGAATGGTTAAGGACTGGAATGAGCTGCCCAGGGAGGTGGTGGAGTCACCAACTTTGGATGTGTTCAAGGGTGGTTTGGATGTGGTGCTTAGGGCCATGGTTTAAGGTGAATCGTGTAGAGTAGGGTTGTAGGTTGGACTTGGTGACCCTGAGGGGCTTTGCCAACCTGAGTGTTTCTGTGATTCTGTGAAGAGCACTTGGAGGAAGAAGGGAGGCTGTGGGTGAGATTCTGAGTGTTGCTTTTTCTTTTTGCTGTAAAATTCACTCATGTCTCTAGCATCCTGTGGAAGCTTAGCCTAATGCTAACATTCTGCAGGTGCTTCTCTACATAAGATACAATTTTTTGGTGATGTTCTTGAGGAAAGGTGACTATACTACTTCCTTGGGCAGCCTGCTTCAGTCTTTGACAACATTTTGAGGGAAGAAACTTTGCCCAGCTGGCACAGAAGGCCACTGGCATCTTGGCCTATATCAGCAGCAGTGTGGGCAGCAGCAGCAGCAGGGCTGCCATTCTGCCCTGTGCTGGCACTGGGCAGGCCTCACCTCCAGCACTGTGCAGCTCTGGGCCCTCACTGCAGGAGAGAGCTTGAGGGGCTGGAGTGGGGCCAGAGGAGAGCAACGAGACTGGGGAAGGGACTGGAGGGGAAGGCTGCTGAGGAGAGGCTGAGGGAGCTGGGGGGGTTCAGCCTGGAGAAGAGGAGACTCGGGGGACGTTAGCACTCTCTACAGCTACCTGAAGGGAAGTTGCAGTCAGGTGAGGTCAGGCTCTGCTCCCAGGCAGCTTGTGCCAAGAGGAGAGGGCATGGCCTGAAGCTGTGCCAGGGGAGGGTTAGGTTGGATGTTAGGAAGCAGTTCCTGCTGGAAAGCGGAATCAGAGACTGGAATGGACTGCTTAGGGGGATGGTGGAGTTGCCATCCCTGGAGGTGTTTAAGGACAGCTTGGCTGTGGCACTCAGTGTCATGGTCTGGTTGCTGTGGTGGTGTTAGGTCGTAGACTGGTCCTGATAGTCTCAGAGGTCTCTGCCAGCCTCAATGATTCTGTGCTTTTGTGAGCTATCTAACTTTCTTCTATGGAAAACAAGTCTTTTGATACTGGCTGTTGGTATGCCTAGAAGTGTTTTCCCTTTAATTTCTCTTCTCAAAGCCTAATTTAAAATTCTGAAATTTAAAATTTAATCTTACAAGAAGGAAGAAGGGAAAAGACAACAACAACAACAAAAAGAAGCAGCGGGGGGCAGATGTGGCTGGGTTGGAGGGCAGAAGGGCTCTGCAGCAGGACCTTGACCACCTGGACAGATGGGCAGAGTCCAAGGGGATGGCTTCAATAGCTCCAAGTGCAGAGTGCTGCACTTTGGCCACAGCAACCCCATGCAGAGATACAGGCTGGGGTCAGAGTGGCTGGAGAGCAGCCAGACAGAGAGGGATCTGGGGGTGCTGATTGATACCCACCTGAAGATGAGCCAGCAGTGTGCCCAGGTGGCCAAGAGAGCCAGTGGCATCCTGGCCTGCCTCAGGAATGGTGTGGCCAGCAGGAGCAGGGAGGTCATTCTGCCCCTGTACTCTGCACTGCTTAGACCACACCTTGAGTGCTGTGTTCAGTTCTGGGCCCCCCCAGTTTAGGAGGGACATTGAGATGCTTGAGCGTGTCCAGAGAAGGGCAACGAGGCTGGGGAGAGGCCTTGAGCACAGCCCTACGAGGAGAGGCTGAGGGAGCTGGGATTGGTTAGCCTGGAGAAGAGGAGGCTCAGGGCAGACCTTATTGCTGTCTGCAACTACCTGCGGGGAGGTTGTGGCCAGGAGGAGGTTGCTCTCTTTTCTCAGGTGGCCAGCACCAGAAGAAGAGGACACAGCCTCAGGCTGTGCCAGGGGAGATTTAGGCTGGAGGTGAGGAGAAAGTTCTTCCCTGAGAGAGTCATTGGACACTGGAATGGGCTGCCCGGGGAGGTGGTGGAGTCGCCGTCCCTGGAGCTGTTCAAGGCAGGACTGGACGTGGCACTTGGTGCCTTGAGCTCTGTGGTAAAGGGTTGGACTTGATCTGTGAGGTCTCTTCCAACCCTGATGATACTGTGATACTGTGAAAACAAACCAACCCAACTCCCAACCAACCAAAGCCCAAAAATCTTAGAGAAAAGTAATATTTACTTTAGAAACAACTTCTCCTTATAGTAGTACAAGGATTCAACATGGTTCTGTAGTAAACTTCTTCTGTTCAAACATGGATTGCTGTGGAAGACTGAAATCTTTACTCCTTTGTTTTAACATTTATTTAACTTTCCCTGCTCCATTGTCAGCTTTTATTCCGACCTGAATTTTGACTGTGCAATCAAAAATTGGACACAGGTAGGTATTAGGCTGTTCTGCTTTTTGTTTAATACATCCATCTTAAGAATCTGACATGAGATCTTTGGTCACATTCTATGATTCTGTCATCCACAACCTCCCTGGGCAACCTGTGCCTCACCACCCTCACTGCAAATAACTTCTTCCTAACATCCAGTTTCAGTCTCCCCTCTGCCAATTTAAACCCATTCCTCCTCATCCTCTCATTACAAGACCTTGTCAGTAGTCCCTCCCCAGCCTTCCTGTAGACCCCTCCAGATACTGGAAGGCCACTCCAAGGTCTCCTTGAAGCCTTCTCTTCTCCAGGCTGCAGAGCCTCAACTCTCTCAGCCTGTCCTCATAGCAGAGCTGCTGCAGCCCTCTTAGCATCTTGGTGGCCTCCTCTGGACTGGCTCAAACAGTTCCATGTCCTTCTTGTGCTGGGGGCTCCAGGACTGCACACAGTACTCCAGTTAGTACCAAGAATATTTCTCCAATGTGGTTTTTTTTCTGACCCAATATTTCTGCTCTGGGCCATATTAGCACTGCTGAGTCTTCATTTCTGTAATCTGAGTGATAGCCATGAAATATTAATCAGCAGCTCTGAGCATTGACGAATATTAAGCAGCTTTCCCTTAGGACATGTTCATTCATCCACTCATTTCATTCATGCTTCCTCTGTGCTGGCATCCATCAGAGTTTGTTTAGAGGAGAAAGGCAGTACAGGAACCAACAGGTCTGGTGGCTAAGACAAATCCAAATGAAGAGCAGTGCATGCACTTTTCACCCTGATGGCAATTAGAAAGTTGCAATATCTATGAAGAGAAATGATGAATTCAGCATCTGTTGAGGATCACACAGTATCACACAGTATCACACAGTATCACCAAGGTTGGAAGAGACCTCACAGATCATCAAGTCCAACCCCTCACCACAGTGCCCAAGGCTAGACCATGGCACCAAGTGCCACATCCAACCTTGCCTTGAACAGCTCCAGGGACGGCGACTCCACCACCTCCCCGGGCAGCCCATTCCAGTGTCCAATGACTCTCTCAGGGAAGAACTTTCTCCTCACCTCCAGCCTAAATCTCCCCTGGTGCAGCCTGAGGCTGTGTCCTCTTGTTCTGGTGCTGGCCACCTGAGAGAAGAGAGCAACCTCCTCCTGGCCACAACCTCCCCTCAGGTAGTTGCAGACAGCAATAAGGTCTGCCCTGAGCCTCCTCTTCTCCAGGCTAACCAATCCCAGCTCCCTCAGCCTCTCCTCGTAGGGCTGTGCTCAAGGCCTCTCCCCAGCCTCCTCGCCCTTCTCTGGACACGCTCAAGCATCTCAATGTCCCTCCTAAACTGGGGGGCCCAGAACTGACCACAGCACTCAAGGTGTGGTCTGACCAGTGCAGAGTACAGGGGCAGATCCAGTTATGGATCATCAGTTATGGATGTCTTTCTAGAGGTTTTAGTCACAGGTTAGGTGCAGTATGTGAAAACCAATTTTCATGTGTGAAGCAGGATCATAGAATCATAGAATCCACAGGGCTGGAAGAGACCTCCAAGCTCATCCAGTCCAACCTAGCACCCAGCCCTAGCCAATCAACCAGACCATGGCACTAAGTGCCTCAGCCAGGCTTTGCTTGCACACTTCCAGGGACTGCTGAGGGGCTTTGCCAACCTGGATGTTTCTGTGATTCTCATCCTGAGCACTGCAGACCTTGACCCAGCACTGTAGGTGGGGTCTTAGCATATTGGAGCACAGGAGCAGAATCTTCTTGACTTGCTGCCCACACTGCTGGAAATGCAGCCATAACCTCAGTTTTTTGCTATGGGATCAGCTCAGCCAAAGGCATTTTCCCTCTAATTCAAACCAACACGGTGTAAGCATTTACTGTATTGCACTTGGCTACAGAAACATGAAATAAAGTTAATTGCCTCAACTGAAAATATTGTAACAAGCAAGAGAACGAGGGAGATTAAAACACCCAAGAAACAACATAATAATGAAGCCCAGCATTTTCCCCCAGGTGTGTAGTTGGACAAAGCACAGCATTCCTTTTTCTCATGCATTGGTTAGTAAGAGGGCAAACAGCACTCAGGATTCCTAACTCGAGTCACTAAACCATCACTCACATCTCCAAAGGTACCAGTGTTGTCTGTGTCATGGTTCAGCAAATACTCTGAACTACCACAGATTAGTAAAGGTTGGAAAAGACCTGTAAGTTCATAGAATAGAATCATAGAATGGTTTAGGTTGGAAGGGACCTCAAAGCTCAGCCAGTTGTAACCCCCTGCCATAGGCAGGGACACCTCCCACTAGAACAGGTTGCTCAAGGTCTCACCCAACCTGGCCCTGAACACCTCCAGAGAGGGAGCAGCCACAACCTCCCTGGGCAACCTCTGCCAGTGTCTCACCACCCTCACTGTCAACAACGTCTTCCTAACATCCACTTTCAATCTCTCCTCTGCCACTTTAAACCCATTCCTCCTCATCCTCTCATTACAAGACCTTGTCAATAGTCCCTCCCCAGCCTTCCTGTAGGCTCCCTTAAGATACTGCAAGGGACACATGGTTTAGTTAATTAGAAAGGTTAGGTGATAGGTTGGACTTAATGATCTTGAAGATCTTTTCAGCCTGGTTCATTCAGTGATTCTGTTATTGAACAAATGGAGGTCATTTCTCATCCCATCAGAAGTCTCCGAAAATCTCTCTCTTACAGGTCTAATAATGAATAATCCAGGTGTATTTGCTACATAGAAAGGTAAGAATAAGAATTCATTATCACAGGGAAGAAGGCTTCTACCCCTTTTTCTGATGTTATGCTGTCTTGTGCTCCTCTCAAGTCAGCCCACTCAGCTGCTTTGGTTGAAAGTATGTTTGATGCCAGGCAGAGAAGTTGTATCCTTGTCAACTGTTGTAGGTGGCGTTCTGATATCTGTGTTATGCAAGAGAGATGTTTGATAGTATAATAGGGAAAGGTGCTTGGAGGTGGTGAAGGCCTCATCTCCAAAGACTTTGAAAGAGGTTATCCTCCTCTACTCTGCCCTGGTCAGGCCACACCTGGAATATTGCATCCAGTTCTGGGCTCCCCACTTCAAGAGGGACAGGGATCTGCTGGAGAGGGTCCAAGGCAGGGCTGCAAGGATGCTGAAGGGCCTGGAGCACTGCCTGGTGAGGAGAGGCTGAGAGCCCTGGGGCTGTTCAGTCTGCAGAGGAGAAGGCTGAGAGGGAGCTGAGCAATGTCTATCAAGAGCTGAGGGCTGGGGGTCAGGAAGGAAGGCACAGGGACAGCCTCTGCTCACTTGTGCCCTGCCATAGGCCAAGGGGCAAGGGATGGAAACTGCAGCACAGGAAGCTGCAGCTCAAGAGGAGGAAGAACTTCTTTGCTGTAAGGGTGAGAGAGCAGTGGCACAGGCTGCCCAGAGGGGTTGTGGAGTCTCCTTCTCTGCAGCCTTTCCAGCCCTGTCTGGATGTGTTCCTGTGCCACCTGTGCTGGATTCTCTGGTCCTGCTGTGGCAGGGGGCTTGGACTGGAAGCTCTCCAGAGATCCCTTCCAACCCCTGTGATCCTGTGACCCTGTGATGATCCTGCAAAGTGTGATGGGGCTCTGAGCAACCTGATCTAGTTGGGGATCTCCTTGCTGACTTCAGGGTGGTTGGATTAGATAACCTTTAAAGGTCTTTTCAACCAAATGCCTTCTGTGATTCTGTGGTCATTAAATTTTTTTTCTTAAATAGGAACAAACCCAGGTTTTGATCTATAGATTTGCTCCACAAAGTGAAATTCAAAGGTTCTGCTGGTCCTTGAAATTGAACAAGGCAGCAAATGTACTGCACTAATCATTTTAGTTTGGAAGATTAATGAAAGAGGCTTATACAGATGTGATTTTCTTAAACTATTGCAGCCTAACCTAATACTCTCTGCAAAAGGAAACATCTTGGGGAATATTCTGCTGCAGAGTTTTAGTTTGTGGTTTTTTTTGGTTGGTGCTTTCTTGTGCGGTTTTGCTTGGTTGGTTGCTTGGTTTGGGGGTTTTGATTTGTTGGGTTTTGAGTTTTTGTTTGTTTGTTAACTTTTCCCCATGATACATAAGTTAGATGTTGTAGAATAAAGTTTAAAAGCCTGCAGCCCTCAGTGGTAAAACTGCTCAGGAGTTCCCAGAATCGTTTCAGGTGGAGGCTTTCATATCATTGATTCTAACTCATCTCTAACTCTACCAAGGCTGGTGCTGAGCCATGCCCCTCAGCACCACACTTCTGTGGATTTCAAACACCTCCAGGGATGAGGGTTCAACCACATGCCTGGGCAACCTGTTGTAGTGGTTGAGAATCTTTCCAGTGAAGAAGTTTCTTTTCATACCGCACCTGAACCTGTGATTGCAGGATCACAGGACGTATGGGGCTGGAAAGGACCTCCAAAGGTCATCCAGTCCAACCCTCCTGCCACAGCAGGAGCACCTAGAGCAGGTCACACAGGAACACATCCAGGTGGGGGTTGAATATCTAGAGGGGAAGACTCCACAACTCCGCTGGGAGCCTGTTCCAGTGTTCTGTTACCCTCACAGGGAAAAAATTCCTCCTCCTGTTTCCATGGCACTTCCTCTGCCTCAGCTTCCACCACTGCCCCTTGTGCTGTCATTGGGCATCACCCAGCAGAGCCTGGCTCCAGCCTCTGCCCACTCACCCTGCACATCTTTATCACCATGACTGAGGTCACCTCTCAGTCTCCTCCTCTCCCAGCAGCACAGCCACAGCTCCCTCAGGCTCTCTTGTGACAGAGATGTTCCATTCCCTTCAGCATCTTTGTGGCTATGAGCTGGACAGAATACTCCTGATGCAACCTCACCAGGGCAGAGGAGAGGGGCAGAAAAACCTCTCTTGACCTACTGACCACAACCCTTCTAATCTCCTCCAGAATTACATTGGCCCTCCTGGCCATGAGTGCACATTGCTGGCTCATGGTCAACCTCCCACCAACTAAGACAGATCCTTTTCTCTGTCGCTGCCTTCCAACAGGTCAGTCACTCATTTCCTCTTGCTGCATCACTTGTTACCAGGTTGGAAAAGACCTCTAGGATCATTGAGTCCAGCCTATCACCTAACTCTTCTAATTAACTAAACCATGGCAAAAGAAGAGAACAGCTCCCACCCCATTCCAAGGTCCTTTCAGGGAGCTGCAGAGAGCGATGAGAGCTCCCATCAGCCTTCTCTTCTCCAGACTGAACAACTCCAATTCCTTCAGCTGCTCCTCACCAGACCTATTCTCTAGACCCTTCCCCATCTTTGTTGCCCTTCTCAGCTGCACACTTCAGCACCTAAATTACCATTTTGGAGTGAAGGGCCCAAACCCAGACCCACTACTTAATATGTGGCCTCACAAGTGCCAAGTGCAGGGGGCCTACATTTAATTGTTGTGTCCCTTCAGCTGTTATAGTGCAGTGATTTATGGCTATATGCTATAGCCAAAACAGAAACACTAAAATCATAGAATCATAGAATTGTCTGGGCTGGAAGGGACCTCAAGGATCATCCAGTTCCAACCCCCTGCCATGGAGAGGGACACCTCACACTAGATCAGCTTGGACAGAGCCAAATCCAGCCTGCCCTTCAAAACATCCAGGGATGAGGCTTCCACCTCCTCCCTGGGCAACCTCTGCTAGTCTTTCACTCCCCTCATGCTGAAGAACTCCTCCCTAAGGTCTAATCTCTGTCTGCCCTCTTCTAGCTTGGATCCATTCCCCCCATTCCTATTATAACCTGACACCCTAAAAATTCTCTCCCCAGCTTTCTTGTAGCCCACTTCATATACTGAAAGACTACAATAAGACCTCCTTGGAGACATCTCTTCTCCAGACTGCTGTCACTATCTGACACCCTAAAAAGTTTCTCCTCAGCTTTCTGTTAGCTTCAGCCACAAGAAGGTTTCTTTGGATCTTTCTCTTCTCCAGACTGCAAAACCTCTTTCTTTCAACATTTTACTTTCTTTTTATTTTCCAAATATTTGCTTCCCCCTTTACAGACATCATTCAGAAGGTTATGTTTAGCTGGATCTTTTCAAAGGTCCTAAGGAAAGTAGCCTGGCTACAACTGCAAAGAGAAATCCGCAGTGTGTCTTGGCTTTACAGAAGGCTGAGAGAAGCTTGGTGCTTTAGAAGTCTTATTTCACCAAAGCCAGTGTAAGTTTGAAACTGCTGGCTCTGGTAAGGCCACACCTCAAATACTGGGTTAAATTTTGGGCCACTCACTACAGGAAAGAAATTGAGGTGCTGGAGCATGTCCAGAGAAGGGCAACAAAGCTGGGGAAGGGTCTGGAGAACAGGGCTGGGGAGGAGCAGCTGAGGGAGCTGGGGTGTTTAGTCTGGAGAAGAGGAGGCTGAGGGGAGACCTCATTGCTCTCTACAGCTCCCTGAAAGGAGGTTGGAGTGAAGTGAGGATTGGTCTTTTCTCCCTAGCAAGAAGTGATAGGGTAAGAGGAAATAGATTCAAGTTGTGCCAGGGGACGTTTGACATTAGGAACTATTTCCTTCCTGAAAGAGAGGTCAGAAATTGGAAGTGGCTGCCCAGGGAGGTGATGGAGTCACTGTGGCTGATGATCATGTAGACAGGACATGGCTTAATTGCTATGGTGGTGTTGGCTTGATGATTGGACTCAGTAATCTTAAAGAGGTACAAGTCAAACAGTTCTCTGGTGATCAAGTTGGATATTAAGGAAAAACAATTCTTTTCAGAAAGGGTTCTCAGGCACTGGAATGGGCTGCCCAGGGAGGTGGTGGAGTCACCATCTCTGGAGGTGCTTAAAAGCTGTATGGATGTGGAGCTGAGGGACATGATTTAGTAGTAGTGGCTTAATAGCAGTGGTGGGATTGTTAGCTCTAGGTGAGCTGTTGGCCTTGAGTTCAAAAGCCTCTTCCAGCTTCACCAATTCTACCATCTTGTGATTCTGTTGTCCGCTGGATTTGGTCTTTGTGCTCTTAGGGTTACTCAGTGGAAATGCAGGCTTGATAAGGAAGTTTTTTCTGTCTGTCTGTAGGAGTAACAGAGATGCAGCAGTGGCAGACACATCCAGAATTCCAGAGGCGAGTACCAAACTGAATTTGTCGTTGGCTTTTATCTCATCACTAGCATTCTGTCCTCTTATCTGCCTTCATTATGACTGCTGTAGTGCTGCAGACTTCTATGAAGCTTCAAATAACTCTGGGCCCCTCAATTTAAGAAAGATCTTGAGGTGCTTGAATGTGCCCAGAGAAGGGCAGCAAGACTGGGGAGGGGGCTGGAGCACAGCCCTGTGAGGAGAGGCTGAGGGAGCTGGGGGTGTGCAGCCTGCAGCAGAGGAGGCTCAGGGCAGAGCTCATTGCTGTCTGCAACTACCTGAAGGGAGGCTGTAGCCAGGTGGGGTTGGGCTCTTCTGCCAGGCAACCAGCAATAGAACAAGGGGACAGAGCCTCAAGCTGCAGCAGGGCAGGTTCAGGCTGGATGTTAGGAGGAAGTTCTTCCCAGCAAGAGTGATTGGCATTGGAATGGGCTGCCCTGGGAGGGGGTGCACTTCTCTGGGCACATTCAAGCACCTGAACATCTCCAGTCTCAGTGTCCCCTCTTCCAGATTGAAGCCATTGCCCCTCATCCTGCCACTTCAGATGATCAGAAGGATGCAGCAAGTCTTCTGTAAAAAAGGTCTGAGAAAGTTGATGTTGTTCAGTGTCATTGCCTGGGAGAAGGCAACCAACCCTATGATTTCTATTCCTAAAATCTGTTTGTGGGTGCCTATGGCATTGTTTAACAGCATGAATGTTGTGTGGCAACAGAATACTAAAGGGAGAGCACTAGGTTAAGACTTGGCTTGCTGGAAAACAGCTCTGCAGTGAAGGGCCTGAGGTTGTTGGTGGACAGCACATTCACTGTGAGCCAGCACTGTGCCCTTGTGGCCACCAAGGCCAGTGGTGTCCTGGGATGCATGAAGAAAGGCAAGTTGAAGGAGGTTCTCTTGCCTCTCTGCTGTGACCTTGTGAGGCCACATTTTGGTTGTTGTCTCCAGTTCTGGGCTACCCAGATCAAGAGGGACAGGGAACTCCTGTGATGTGTCCAGTGGAGGGTACAGAGATGCTGAGGAGCCTGGGACATCTCTCTGAGGAGGAGGGGGGGGGCTGAGGTGAGAGCCCTGGGGCTGTATAGCATGGAGAAGAGAAGCCTGAGAGAGCATCTGATCAGTGCTTACCAATATCTAAAGGGCAGGGATGCAGGAGGATGGGTCTAGGCTCTTTTCAGTGGTGTCCAGCAACTTGGCTGGGGGCATCAGGCACAGGAGGCTTCACTCGGACGTAAGGAAAAATTTCTTTGCTGTGAGGGTGCTGGAGCCCAGGAGCAGGCTGCCCAGAGAGGCTGAGGAGTCTCCTCCTCTGGAGACTTTCAAGACAAGCTTGGGTGCATTCCTGTGTGACCTGCCCAAGGTGATCCTGCTTTGGCAGGGGGATTGGGCTCCATCTCCAGAGGTCTCTTCCAGCCCCTACCAATCTGTGATTCTGTGACTGTAGGGAAACAGCTCAGGCATTTTTGTCTCAGTATTATCCAGCTAGCTCCTTTCTAGAACCATAGTCATTTGGGTCTTTCCTTCATCCTTTCTTACTCTGCCCAAACACACTTTCAGTCTGCTGAACACCTTTTTTTTCCCTCTATCTTTGTTATTCTCTTTGGAGTCTCACAACCCTGCATATATTGCCTGGAAGGCTTCTGGCGTTTTCTGGACATCTTCCTTGATCTGCCTCCCTCTGTGGAAAGATTCCAAACCCACCTGGACATTGGAGGCTGGATGAGGCACTGGGTGCCTTGGGTTAGTTAATTAGAAGGGACAGGTGATAGGTAGGACTCGATGGCCTTAGAGGTCTTTTCCAGTGTGGCTGACTCTGTGATTGTGTCCCTGGGCAGCCTGTTGTGGGTGACCCTGCTTTAGCACAGGGTTTGGACTAGGTGACTCTCAGAGGCCCCTTCCAAACCCCACCATGCTGGGATCATCTGAGTGCAGAGATGGTTTACTGCACTACCCTTCAAGGTAAGATTTTCACCTGCTTTTCATACTTTTATATGAAATGGGCTGCCCGTGGAGGTGGTGGAGTCCCCATCCCTGGAGGTGCTTCAAAGGAGGCTGGGTGAGACACTTGGTGCCATGGCTTAGTGAATTGGAAGGTGTTAGGTGATAGCTTGCACTTGATGATCAAAAAGGTCTTTTCCAACCTGGTTAATTCTGTGAACAACATTCTGAGAGATCCAGAGGCCTGATTAGAGACTTGAGAAAAAACCTTCTCAGAACTTGCATAGCCTGAGAGTGTGGAAGGGAGGAAGCAGCAGTCACAGTATCACAGTATCACAGCATCACAGTGTCATCAGGGTTGGAAGAGACCTCAGAGATCATCAAGTCCAACCCTTTAGCACAGAGCTCAAGGCCAGACCATGGCACCAAGTGCCACGTCCAGTCCTGCCTTGAACAGCTCCAGGGACGGCGACTCCACCACCTCCCCGGGCAGCCCATTCCAGTGTCCAATGACTCTCTCAGGGAAGAACTTTCTCCTCACCTCCAGCCTAAATCTCCCCTGGCACAGCCTGAGGCTGTGTCCTCTCGTTCTGGTGCTGGCCACCTGAGAGAAGAGAGCAACCTCCTCCTGGCCACAACCTCCCCTCAGGTAGTTGCAGACAGCAATAAGGTCTGCCCTGAGCCTCCTCTTCTCCAGGCTAACCAATCCCAGCTCCCTCAGCCTCTCCTCGTAGGGCTGTGCTCAAGGCCTCTCCCCAGCCTCGTTGCCCTTCTCTGGACACGCTCAAGCATCTCAATGTCCCTCCTAAACTGGGGGGCCCAGAACTGAACACAGCACTCAAGGTGTGGTCTAACCAGGGCAGAGTACAGGGGCAGAATGACCTCCCTGCTCCTGCTGGCCACACCATGCCTGAGGCAGGCCAGGATGCCACTGGCTCTCTTGGCCACCTGGGCACACTGCTGGCTCATGTTCAGGTGGGTATCAATCAGCACCCCCAGATCCCTTTCTGTCTGGCTGCTCTCAGCCACTCTGACCCCAGCCTGTATCTCTGCATGGGGTTGTTGTGGCCAAAATGCAGCAGCCAAGCTGCAGGTAGACAAATTTTGTTGGGATTTGGAGAAGACCTGCTGGGTTTTACCTTGTTTGTTGGTGTATTTGGATGATTTGATTAACTAGAGAAGTACCTATTACCTAGAAGCAGCAGCAGCTAAAAGGGAAAGTGGTTAAGCCTCAGCTCCTCTGACATTTTGAAAGTTAATGGAGGGTTTCCACACATCATTTCTGCTGGTTTAAATGTGGTTGTTTACACAGTCAGGATAAATTTTGGATGAGCATTTGTCAATAGCTGTCATCAACCTGAAATTTCAACAGGCTCCTTTTCACTGCTGATTTAGTTTCACTTCTGCTTCAATAAAAGTTTTACTTCATTTCCTGCACTCTTGATAAATATCATTTGAAGGTGCACAGAAATGCAAGGAGCACTTAATAAATGTGAACATTTGTGGTGTGCTGTGCAGTGCTGAGGCACCAGATTTCATAGAGTTAGATAGTGCTTGGATTTAGTATCATGAAGTGGTTTGGGTAGGGAGGGTCTTAAAGATCATTGAGTTCCAACACCCCTGCCATGGCAGGGACACCTTCCAGTAGCCCTGGTTGTTCAAGGCCTTGTCTAACCTGGCTTACCTCTAGAGAGGGGACACCCACAACTTCCTTGGGCAACCTTCCCCTCACTGCAAAACGGGCATTGAGGTTCTGGAGCCTGTCCAGAGTGGGGCAGTGAGGCTGTGAGGAGGGGCTGAGGGAGCTGGGGGTGTGCAGGCTGGAGAAGAGGAGGCTGAGGGAGACCTTCTTGGTCTCTACAGCTCCCTGCAGGGAGGTTGGAGTGAGGAGGGGGCAGCCTCTGCTCCTTGGTGCCAAGGGACAGGAGCAGAGGAGATGGTTCCAAGCTGCCCCAGGGGAGGTTGAGGCTGGATGCTAGGAAATATTTCTTCCCAGAGAGGCTTTTCAGACCCTGGAATGTTCTGCCCAGGGCAGTGCTGCAGTCCCCGTCCCTGGAGGTGTTCAAGCCCTGCAGAGGGACTTGGCCAGGCTGGATGGGTGGGCAGAGGCCAATGGGATGAGATTGAACAAGGCCAAGTGCAGGGTTCTGCACTTTGGCCACAACAACCCCAAGCAGCACTACAGGCTGGGGACAGAGTGGCTGAGAGCAGCCAGGAGGAAAGGGACCTGGGGGTACTGATAGACAGTAAGCTGAAGATGAGGCAGCAGTGTGCCCAGGTGGCCAAGAGAGCCAATGGCATCCTGGCCTGCATCAGGAGCAGTGTGGCCAGCAGGACAAGGGAGGTTATTCTGCCCCTGTGCTCAGCACTGCTCAGGCCACACCTTCAGTGCTGTGTCGAGTTCTGGGCCCCTCAATTCAAGAGAGATGTTGAGGTGCTGGAAGGTGTCCAGAGAAGGGCAACAAAGCTGGTGAGGGGCCTGGAACACAAACCCTATGAGGAGAGGCTGAGGGAGCTGGGGGTGTGCAGCCTGGAGAAGAGGAGGCTCAGGGCAGAGCTCATTGCTGTCTACAACTACCTGAAGGGACATTGTAGCCAGGTGGGGGGTGGCCTCTTCTCCCAGGTAACCAGCAATAGAACAAGGGGACACAGTCTCAAGTTGTGCCAGAGTAGGTCTAGGCTGGATGTTAGGAGGAAGTTGTTGGCAGAGAGAGTGATTGGCATTGGAATGGGCTGCCCAGGGAGGTGGTGGAGGCACCGTCCCTGGGGGTCTTCAAGAAAAGCCTGGCTGAGGCACTTAGTGCCATGGTCTGGTTGACTGGCTAGGGCTGGGGGATAGGTTGGACTGGATGAGCTTGGAGGTCTCTTCCAACCTGGTTGATTCTATGATTCTATGAAGCAGCCTGTGGAGCTAGTGCTTAGGGACCTGGTTTAGTGTGGGCCCTTCAGTGCTGGGTTCAAGGTTGGATGAGCTGGAGGTCTCTGCCAACTGGATGTTTAGTCTGTGTATGTGACACTTAGCTGTGTGAACGTTCCAAAGGAGCAACATTTGTGGTCATGCAGAGATGTTTACAGACTTTGTTTTATGTTGAGGGATTGCCTGAAGAAACTCTGCCAATTGTGTGATCAGACCAACACAGCTGATAGAGAAGCCTCCGTCAGGGAGGATTAGGATCTTCTCTGTAATGTCTTCCAGTTTCTCAGCAGCCTGCTGTGCTGGTTTAAGGCTAACTTTTAGTGAGAGTAATCAAATCACAGTATCACACAGTATCACAGTATCATCAGGGTTGGAAGAGACCTCACAGATCATCAAGTCCAACCCTTTAGCACAGAGCTCAAGGCCAGACCATGGCACCAAGTGCCACGTCCAGTCCTGCCTTGAACAGCTCCAGGGACGGCGACTCCACCACCTCCCCGGGCAGCCCATTCCAGTGTCCAATGACTCTCTCAGGGAAGAACTTTCTCCTCACCTCCAGCCTAAATCTCCCCTGGCACAGCCTGAGGCTGTGTCCTCTCGTTCTGGTGCTGGCCACCTGAGAGAAGAGAGCAACCTCCTCCTGGCCACAACCTCCCCTCAGGTAGTTGCAGACAGCAATAAGGTCTGCCCTGAGCCTCCTCTTCTCCAGGCTAACCAATCCCAGCTCCCTCAGCCTCTCCTCGTAGGGCTGTGCTCAAGGCCTCTCCCCAGCCTCGTTGCCCTTCTCTGGACACGCTCAAGCATCTCAATGTCCCTCCTAAACTGGGGGGCCCAGAACTGAACACAGCACTCAAGGTGTACTCAATCCTTAGCTGTGAGAAGGAAAAACAAACAACAGTAATCTATAGCCCTCAGTTTTCTGCTGAGAAATGCAACTAGTCAAAATATAGCTCATATCTTAGCTCTCACTGCTGGCTGTGCTTGCTTTCTGGTGGTCTGGCCTCTGTGGCTGACTCTGCCTTTATCTATCTAATCCACCTAATTCTTTTTTCCTCCAACCTCCTTGTCATCTTTGTTGACATCTCACTTCAGATCTCTAGATCTATCACATGAGATAGATGTGGGTTGATCTGGTTATTTCAGAAGGAAGAGGGAAGAGGGGTTGAGTTGAGAGCCCCCCTGGGGACTCTGATTGTTTTTGGGAGGGGTGTTGTGTTTCTGTGTTACATTAAATTAGTAGATAACTGTATATATTTGTGCATATATACCTGTATATTCTGGTAAGCTGTAAATATAGTTTCATTCTTTATAATCAGCTCAGCTGAGTCTAGTCTGGGTGATTTCATAGGAGTGAGGGGGTGGGAAATACTCAAACCATCACACTTGCTCTGATTTCACCTTCAGTAAATGATGAACAGCCAGCAAAGTACCCATCAAGCTTGAGTTAATGGTAAAGCTTAAATAAGATCTAACCTCAGACCCTTGTTGGTTTATTGCCAGCTGTAAACCAAATCTAAATTTGCTCTTCCAAACAAGCTTTTCATTTTTTCAGACGTCTAAGTATTGTATGGTTGGATGAAATCACAGATTGGAAAGAGGGAGGCAGACCAAGACAGATGTCCAGAAAAAGCAGGAGACCTTCTGAGCAGTATATGCAGGATTGAGAGAGTCCTAAGTTAATAATGAAGATATGAGGGGGGAAAAAGGTTTTCAGAAGACAGAAAGTATATTTGGGCACAGTAAGAAAAGTTGGAGAGGAGATTGGAAGGGACTTTGCAGGTTGGAAATCCAAATACACCAACAAACAAGATAAAACCCAGCAGGTCTTCTCCAGATCCCAACAAAATTTGTCTACCTGCAGCTTGGCTGCTGCACTTTGGCCACAATAACCCCATGCAGAGATATAGGCTGGGGTCGGAGTGGCTGAGAGCAGCCAGACAGAGAGGGATCTGGGGGTGCTGATTGATACCCACCTGAACATGAGCCAGCAGTGTGCCCAGGTGGCCAAGAGAGCCAGTGGCATCCTGGCCTGCCTCAGGAATGGTGTGGCCAGCAGGAGCAGGGAGGTCATTCTGCCCCTGTACTCTGCACTGGTTAGACCACACCTTGAGTGCTGTGTTCAGTTCTGGGCCCCCCAGTTTAGGAGGGACATTGAGATGCTTGAGTGTGTCCAGAGAAGGGCAACGAGGCTGGGGAGAGGCCTTGAGCACAGCCCTACGAGGAGAGGCTGAGGGAGCTGGGATTGGTTAGCCTGGAGAAGAGGAGGCTCAGGGAGACCTTATTGCTGTCTACAGCTACCTGAGGGGTGGTTGTGGCCAGGGGGAGGTTGCCCTCTTCTCTCAGGTGGCCAGCACCAGAACAAGAGGACACAGCCTCAGGCTGTACCAGGGGAGATTTAGGCTGGAGGTGAGGAGAAAGTTCTTCCCTGAGAGAGTCATTGGACACTGGAATGGGCTGCCCGGGGAGGTGGTGGAGTCGCCGTCCCTGGAGCTGTTCAAGGCAGGACTGGACGTGGCACTTGGTGCCATGGTCTGGCCTTGAGCTCTGTGCTAAAGGGTTGGACTTGATGATCTGTGAGGTCTCTTCCAACCTTGGTGATACTGTGATGCTGTGATACTGTGATACTGTGACTGCTGCTTCCTCCCTTCCACACTCTCAGGCTATGCAAGTTCTGAGAAGGTTTTTTCTCAAGTCTCTAATCAGGCCTCTGGATCTCTCAAAGTGTTGTTCACAGAATTAACCAGGTTGGAAAAGTCCTTTTTGATCATCAAGTGCAAGCTATCACCTAACACCTTCCAACTAACTAAGCCATGGCACCAAGTGTCTCACCCAGCCTCCTTTGAAGCACCTCCAGGGATGGGGACTCCACCACCTCCACGGGCAGCCCATTTCATATAAAAGTATGAAAAGCAGGTGAAAATCTTACCTTGAAGGGTAGTGCAGTAAACCATCTCTGCACTCAGATGATCCCAGCATGGTGGGGTTTGGAAGGGGCCTCTGAGAGTCACCTAGTCCAAACCCTGTGCTAAAGCAGGGTCACCCACAACAGGCTGCCCAGGGACACAATCACAGAGTCAGCCACACTGGAAAAGACCTCTAAGGCCATCGAGTCCTACCTATCACCTGTCCCTTCTAATTAACTAACCCAAGGCACCCAGTGCCTCATCCAGCCTCCAATGTCCAGGTGGGTTTGGAATCTTTCCACAGAGGGAGGCAGATCAAGGAAGATGTCCAGAAAACGCCAGAAGCCTTCCGGGCAATATATGCAGGGTTGTGAGACTCCAAAGAGAATAACAAAGATAGAGGGAAAAAAAAGGTGTTCAGCAGACTGAAAGTGTGTTTGGGCAGAGTAAGAAAGGATGAAGGAAAGACCCAAATGACTATGGTTCTAGAAAGGAGCTAGCTGGATAATACTGAGACAAAAATGCCTGAGCTGTTTCCCTACAGTCACAGAATCACAGATTGGTAGGGGCTGGAAGAGACCTCTGGAGATGGAGCCCAATTTCCCTGCCAAAGCAGGATCACCTTGGGCAGGTCACACA